>NC_077232.1:249323441-249431591 GCF_027887165.1 Monodelphis domestica
GCATGGGCTATGGGAGAGGTGGTGGGAGGGGGAGAGGAAAAGAAAATGATCTTTGTCTCCAATGAATAATGTTTGGAAATGACCAAATAAAATAATGTTTAAAAAAAGATAAAATAAGGTAATATTTGTAAATATTTTTAAGAATATATTTGTGAAACTTTGCAAATCTTAAAGGATCATATGAATGGCATTGTTACTATTATTATTGGGCATAATCTCAGTAGCAGGATCTCTGGATCAATTGCATGAACAGTTTAATAATTTTTCTCACATTGTTCTCTAAAAATGGTAGACAAATTCACAACTCCAACAGCACTGAATTAGTGCATTCAATTTTTGCATTTTTTTGCATTATCACTGATTTGGCAAATGAGAGGTGCTACCTCTAGTTTTAAGTTTTTACGTGTCTCAGATATCTGTGATTTTGAACAGTGTTTCAAATAGTTACTGATGGATTTTATTTCTTAATCCAGGAAATTAGACTTTTATCAGTGATGTTTAATGTGGAAATTGTCCCAATCTGCATAAATTCTTCTGATTCTAGGTGCATTGATTTTAAATGTGCAAAGATTTCCAATATATAATTATCATTTCTATAGCATTATATTAAAATTAATATTTTCCTATTTTAAAATAATCTCTTCTATCCCATCAGTGCTGCATGCTCAATGAATAAACTCTTTGTTCTTCCTTCTCTGGAAGTAAACATTATAATGTATTGGAACAAATATTGAACTCCACAGTCCATCTCTAAGCACTAGATTTTATTTTTAATTCTGTTGCTAACAAATTAGTTAGCCTTGATCAGCACACTCGTGTTCACTAAACATCAGTTTTATCTCCAAATTGAGGGAGTTGAACTAGATATTTAAGTTTCCATAAAGTTATGGTTTTTGTGGCAAGAAATAATTCAGCTCTTGATACAGAAGAAGGGAAATGGAAGCACCATAAGTTTTGAGAGTTCTCAAGTTATGACTATAAAGCCACAGTGGTAACATACCTTGAGGCAGATTCTCCTGGAACATGACTGGAATACTTGAGTCACTCTAGAAGCTACATCAATTCTTTCAGGTTATTAAGACACCACTCAATGCACAACACCTTCCAAATGGGTTTAAACTGGGGCGTAGCATTCAACTTCACTTAGTCACTTTTTAGGGAGACCTAATATATAAAAAATCAAGGTTGGAAAACAAACAAGTCAAACAAATTCTGAACAACAGATTACTTTAGAACTAGTAATGGGGACTTAGCTAGATTACCTAGCCCAACCCTCTTCCATACCCATATTCTACATCTGTGGAAGATTCATCATTCAGTTTAAATTTTTTTTCTAGAAAAGGTGTAGAAGAAGAAAGAGCAGGTTGGATGAACACAGAAGAGTGACATGGCCTTATTTAAAAACAACAACAACAGTTTCAGGAAATAAGATTGAGAAAAATGTGTTATTGGTATTGTTTTAAGTTTTCCTAGGGGCCAGAGGGAGCTAATAAGAAGGATAGAACCACAGTTTTTTGCTTTCTAGGACAATGATAATAAATTGGTCTTTAGACAGAAAATTAAATCAAGAATGGTTAACAGGCAACTGAAACCCAAGAGAAGTAAAGGGATGAGTAGGAACACACCTTGTGCTGCCTGGAATAAGTTCAAATTGTGAGACAAACTATATAACAGGGTAATGAGAGAATTTTTCAATGTAATTGCTAAGACATAGTGATTTTCCAAAGATTGTGAAAGTTATAAGCTAATACAAAAATAGAAATATTTTCTTAACTATCAAAAGGGGGAAGAGAATGGACCATGCAAACTGGAGGCTATTGACCTTGATTTCAATTCTTGGCAAAATTATAGAATGCACTCTTAAAAGGGTGGCCCATGAAGATTTATGAAGAAAGGGAAGGGTTAGTCACACTTCATCAAGAACAAATCATTCCTAAATAGCTTCCTGTCTTTTTTTTTGGACAAGTTAACTAGACTGATATAGCCACAGAATGCTATGAACATTTCAATAAATCAATCAACAGCATTAAGTAAATACTTAAATGTGTCAGGTACTGTACTTGGTGTGTAGGTGCTGGGAATACAATGACAAAAATGGAATCCGTCTCTTTTAAAGAGCCCAAAATTGCTTTGTGGCAAGACAAAAGTCAGTAAAAATTATGATGGAATGGGATGCATTGAATGACTTTGACATCTTTGATGTATGGCCAAGCTCTAAGCACCCCACATCACTTACTTCAGCCAATTTCATGGCTCTTGTTCTCATCTACCCATTCCAAGAAAAATCTTCACGTGCTTGAGGTAGACATCCCTCCAACTCACCAACAGGGTTTGAGGCCAGTCAATCACCCTTAATTAACCTGGTTTAGCCTCTCTGCTGAGATAGTTTTCCTGGAGTGGGGTCACTGCACATACTAGAGATTCTTGGAATCACAAGTGAGAGTTGGGCAAAAGGTAGAAACCAAAGGTTGATGAGCAGCCCTGAAAAGGTCTCAGCGAACCCTCATACCAACTGTACTAATCCTCCCAGAACATCCCATACACACTTCCAGATAGCAATTTATCTTGAAAAGCTTTGCATTCAGCTGCAGGGGCCATATTTTAGGAAGCAGAGTGAGAATCTGGAGAGCATCCAGAGGATGGTGACCACTATAGTCTCAGAAATATATCATAAGCAGATCCCTTTACCCTTACAGATAAGGAAGTTAGAAGGGAAGATGAAGGCTGTCTAAGTTGTGGAAAAGCTGTCACTTAGGAAGGAGATTAGACTTGTTCTGATTGGACCCAGAGGGCAAAGTAATAGGTAGAAATTGGAAAGATGTGTATTTCAGCTCAATATAAGGAAAATCTTGCTAACAATTAAGAACTTTCTGAAAGCAGAATTAGCTGCCTCAGTAGTTTAAGGTTTTCTCTTATTACAGCTCTTCAAAGAAAGGTTGAATGACCACTTGCCAGATATAGTTTAGAAGAAATTCCTGTTCAGACAAGCGTTAGCCTCAAAGACCATGCAGATCCCTTCTGACTGAGAATCTGTGATTCTGTCAAAATTCAGAATTATGATCATTAGATAAAGATATAGTTCAAAATTTATGTCTATTTAGTAATTATAGTGTTAAAATTTATTCATGGTTGGACTCTGAATATTTATATAAGTAGTTGCCAGGGATTTAATTTCTAAATCCCAAAATGAATTACTAAAGTAAATGGAATTTATGGTAGTTTATTTACAATAGAGGGAAGATATTAAAGAATGAGAGAGAGAGAGAGAGAGAGAGAGAGAGAGAGAGAGAGAGAGAGAGAGAGAGAGAGAGAGAGAGAGAGAGAGAGAAACAACTCTGGCTTCCTCTGAGCCAGGTAGAAATTCTAAGGCCCTACTCAGGGAAAAAAAAGCTCAAGATGATGGGTCTTTCTCAGTTGTTTACACCTCTAAAAAAGGCAGGGGTACTAAGTCAGACTTTCACTCACCAACAGTGACTATCTAAAAGCAAAGCAGTCTGAGGTCTCCTGCATGAGAGCGCTCCTTCAGGGTCAAGTTCCTCTTCCAATCTCTCCTCAAGTGTCTGTCCTCCAGTCCAACTCCAAGTCAGAGTTCTTACATCTAACTGGAATCTTGATTCGAATATATCATCTTCTGGCCTCTGATCCTCTTTTTAAAGATTTTTTTCTCTTGTGTCACTTCCCCTAAATTTCATATCTACCAATCACAACAGACGCTTTTCTCCAGGACTGCCCATCTTTTGTTCACACCTTCTTTGGTTAGATTATACCTTTTTGGGTTACTTAACACCTTTTTTGGTTAGTTCACCTTTTGTAGTTACTTAACACCTTTTTATAGTTAAAATGGGTAGATCTACTTAAAATACTGAGTTACCACCTTTTTGTAGATTAAAATCTAAAAATAGATTGTGTATTACAATTCAATCTTCCCAATAAAGGAAGTACCTTCATTGTTACAATCAGGGGATTACAATTTAATCTTCACAACAAAGGAAGAACTAAGTATCTTCATTGTTACAATCAGGAAATAGCTAAATTCAATCTTCACAATAGTAAAGCTAATAATGTCTTACATTGAGAACTAGATTTCCAATTTGCAAAGCATTTTACATGCATTATTTCATCTGTCTAGCAAACCCTTTCTTTATATGTAATAAAAGTTAATAATGTAAACATAATCACAAGTGAGTGTTTAAAATACTTAGAGAACAAACTGTGTTCAGGCACCTTTGAATACTTAAGAAACATCTGTTTACATACCAATTGTTTATTCTGTAATTACACACCAAATTTTCTTATTCATTAAAACAGGGCCTATAAGCATTTTTTAAATCATTGTCAAGTGGAGTGGATGGATGGATGTATAAATGAACAAATGAATGAATAAACTTCATTTCCCTGCATTTATGTTTGAAAACAATAAAACTTCACTTTTTTCAAAAGTCTGCATTTCAAATTTCTTAGTAATTTGGACCAAATTTGTTCCCTATTCATTTAGTTCACCTTGGAGAAGCTTTAATATGATATAATAAATAATAAAAATATAATAATAATAACTAGCATTTGGCTCAGTGGATTGAAAGCCAGGCCCAAAGATGGAAGGTTCTGGGTTTCAAATTCAGCTACAAACACTTCCTAGCTATGTGACCCTGGGCAAGTCACTAACCCCCCATTGCCTAACCATTACAGCTCTTCTATCTTGGAACCAATACACAGTATTGATTCTAAGATGGAAGATAAAGTTTTATAAATAATAGCTAGCACTTTAAGGTTTACAAATCATTCTACAAAGAGTGTCTCACTTTACTGTCACAATTACCCTGAGAGGAAGGATCTATCCATATCCTGGTAATAGAAATGGGATCTAAGACTGCTGAAAAAGGTAAACAGATATCACAAAGCTAGTGTTTGAGGAGAGTTTTGAACTCAGGTCCCCTTGATTCCAAATCTAGTAGTCTATCCACTGCCACCAAAACAAATTTTGAGGTAATTATAAAATAAAAGAATTTTCAGAGCTGCAATCATTTGCAAATAGCCAATATAAGCACTATGCCCCAAATATGCACTTTTCTCTCTTTACATTGGTTCCTTGAGACAGAAAGGTCATATGTTCTCTAGAGTTTTTTTCTTCCATTTTTCCAATAACCACATCAGCCCACTAGATTTTTCCATATCTGTACCAAATGGCTAATCTTTTCATTTATGAAAATTAAATTTCATGGTAATAAGGTATGTATTTGGAATATGAGCCAGATATATATTCCACAATTAAATGGCTTAATAATGATCTCAACTAGATGGGAAAATTCTATTTGTAATCAATTATATCTATTCTTCAGGCATGTAAAATGACCGGGAGAATAGAAGTGGAGGATAATTCAAGCCAAAAAAGTTCTTTAGCTTCCCATATACAGAAAATTGAGAAAAATGTGTCTTTTCCCCTGAATCATCTGATGTCATAGATCTCTTTAGAGAAATGGTAAAATCTATGGATCCCTCTTCAGAATAATATTTTTAAATATTTAAAATATAATACAAATGTTTGTAAAGGATAACAATAAAATTGAAATTCAGTTAACAGAATATTTTTCAAGTTCATGAACCCCAGTTTAAGAACCTCTGATCTAAATGATTACTTATTGAACTTTCCATTTTACAAGTATAGGTAAAATAAAAGTAAAGGGTATTCTTCTAATTTGCATTCATAAAATTAATGTAGAAAAGCACAATTTTAGATGTGTGGTCTTCTCTTTCTCTACAATGTTTAAAAATGTTTTTATATTTTATATGTTTTCTAATAAATGAGGATAACCTCCACCTCTTGAATAATTAAATTATTAGTAAAATTTAAGTAGGTAATGTTTGAAATTCTTCCAGTCCCAAACACAAAAGAAGTTACTTCACTTTTTCTAGCTTAAAAAAAAAAAATTCATGGAAGCAAATTCCTTCAGGCAGCTTTCAAACTTCACATGAGGCTTTGGGTGTAGTAATTAGCAGTAGACTGCTTATATTCCTCAATATATTTGTACAAACATATGTTGGCACTCAATTCCATATCAGCTACACATCAGAGAAGGAGGCTGAGAAGTTATTATTCCACCTCAGGGTTGGATTAACCACTCTGCCTGAAATAGGCCTAATTTAAGTGCATGATGTGGGGTGTTTCTTTTTATTTTGGGAATTCTTTGTTGGGAGGAGGGAGAGAGGGTGGTGAGGCTAAAGAATTTCTCTGGGATGAATCAATTTACAAACAGCAATCCTGAGGAATTCTGGGTTCTAGTTCTGACAGGACAGCTGTGACCCCAAAACAAGTCTCAACTTCTCTTTCTCCTACTTTGCCAATCTGTTAAAAATGGGGTAATGATTCTTTCTCTTGTTGCCCCATAGGAGGATAATATGAAACTCAAGGGCCTGCCCAGAAAATTCTAATAATGGGAGAGCTTACATTTCCTTCTGGCACTATCCTCTTTTTTCCAGTGTTCATAATTCTGTCCATTGTTGTCATCCACAACAAACTCATATCATGCCAATAGTAGGGGGAAATCCCCCACTTCCTTCTCAGATACCAGCACTAGGTCTCAGAGATGTCTGCCTTCCCCCAATACAGAAACAGTCTATGTAGAAAGAAATTTGCCATGCCAGGCAAACATAGAGCACAGAGAAAATGTCATACTGAAGCCAACTGGTCACACCTTGGTTAGGTAGAGTATTCCAGCCTGTGCTAGTGACCAATTGGGATAAACCTTGAGTCGATTTCCCAGTCTTCATTGCCCTTGTGGTGGCTCATTTCTCCTCTCTATACAAGCTGCCTCCTTTCATCTCACCATCCAATCGCCTCTGCCTATATTATGTTACTGTGTACAACATGGTACTAAGAGATGCAATTGTAAAGTTTGGAAGTCATCACTACCATAAAGATCCTTACAGAGGGAGTTCTGATCCCATCATTTCATTGTTAGCCACAGAATTCAGTGAGATTATGATTGTGAAGGATCCTAAAAAGCTTGAATAAAAAATTATGTATTAAACAAAATAATACATACACAACCTACTCATTTAGCTGAATCAAAATTTTGTTTAATATTCCCTGATCTGAAGAGCCACAGACATAACTTACTGTGCACATGAATAGATTTCATCAGATACTTTATTTTATATTCACTTTTGGAAATCTGGCAGAATTCTGATTGTTTTGTCATGGATGATTTCATCTTTAAAAGAAAACACTAAAATCTTCCGGTCTGATGCATTCAAAACAATTGCCAAACTGAGTGTTTAGATGGAAAAGGATAACACCAGAAGGCAACACCTTTGTCATGACTACAGGTAATATTGTCCTAAGCTAGCATATTGAACTGGTAAGGGATGATGCCAACATGTGGAACTTCTTCCACTTAGACATGAAAGTAGGCATGAAATAGTTGAATGAAAATCTACTCAATGAACCAGAGTCTTCCTCGGAGGGTTTCTATCTTCTTCCAGAAAAGTAGATGTGGCTTCCCACTTCTTATACAGTGAAGATATTAAGAATCAAGATTTTCTGCCATCAAGGAGTCAGCAGAGAGTGGGATGCCAACTATTTACTAATCCATACTCTAGTGAATTGGAAGAGTGCATGCTGCTTCCAAAGGGTGCCAACCCAAAACTAGGGAGTGTCTTGGGGACTGATATAATCTGGCTCAACATGTTTCTTGGCATGTGAGAAAGAACCTATTCCTTTACCAGAACAGGGAAGAATTTTAAAGAAGCCTCTAGCGATACCATATATCCTTTCAAATAATTTTACATAGAAGCTTGGCCAGAAATGAAAGAGGTCAGACACAGTACTTCGCTAAAACCCTACAGAAAGCTGTGCTTTCTTTTCTCTGTGGAAATCATAAAAAGTGAAGAACCTGAATGTATGTGAAAGGAAGAATACTCTTATAATCTACTGAATGGCATAGCTTGGCACACCAAAGAAAGATCTCATTATTGACTATTCCATCAGGGCAATCATTTTCTAGCTTCCCTTGGGGGTAGGACTGGCACTAATGTTACTCTCTGCAATGGCCCAAAAAGTGGTCCAAAACTAACATACACGTGTGTTTAGATCACATGACCCAGTAACAGGAGAACTCAAAACAATTGTTACTTGACAGTTAGTGTGCCCTCATGTGGACATTGTTCATACATCTATGGGTTGTTGGTTTTCTTCAATGTTTTGGTTTTTTTCCAATAAGATCATGATATGCACAAGCCATTCAACCATCAATAGAGATGACCATTTTATAGATAAGAATCCACATACAGAGCAAAGGAAAGTACATTCATTACAGAGGAAAGTATAAAAATGTTCCCTTAGCTGATTTAAGTGAAACATGCAATCAACCAAAAACCAACTTGGTGCCTTGGGAAAGTTGGCATGAATGAGAAGGGGATATATATAAGAGATGTGGGCATAGAAACAAAGTTGGCAAATAACTTGATATGTGGGCTGTCATCTTACCTTGAAAGTGTCCTTATTCCTATGGTCTTCTCACATTGGAATATCCCCCCAGCCAGGACCTCTCTTCTCTGCCAATGGCAAATTCCTCCTGGAATTTCCATTTGGAGGAAGATCCCAGTCTTATCATTTCTCATCCTTTCCTGGCTCCGCTTTTGACTCTCTGAATTTTGCCACCACTCCAGCATAAGCACTTCTTCTCCCTCGCTTTTGAGCTTCCACTTATGTGTTTTCTCCAATTAAAATGTAAGTCCCTTGGGTGGCTAGTGGCTCACTGGATAGTGCCAAGCCTGAAGTTGGGAGGACCTTGATTCAAATATAGCCTCAGATACTTCCTAGCTGGGAGACTCTAGGCAAGTCACTTAACTCCAATTGCCTATACCTTATAGCTCTTCTGTTTTGGAGCTGATACATAGTATTTATTCTAAGGCAGAAAGTAGGTAAGGGTTTCTAAAAACATAAGTTCCTTAAATAGAGGAGCTATTCTTCTTTTCTATTTGTGCCCACAGCACTTATTGCATTGCCAGGTACATAGTAAGTGCTTAATAGATTCTTGTTGACTTGAATTGTTCTGAACATCTTAAGTGCTTAATTGGTTGATTAAAATGAATTGTTGAATTCATATTTATTGTTTGACCAGTGAAAAGTAATTACCTTGAAATATTTTTTTTTTAATTTTTGCTAGAAAACTGAATAATCATGTTCTGGTTAAAGTGTTCATAAAAACTAATCCATAGGCAGATGAGAGGCTGTGTATTGGACCTAGAGTCAGGAAGACTTGGGTTTGAATCCCGTCTTAGGCACTTATTAGCTTGGGTCAACAAATTAGCCTCTGCCTACCTCAATTCCTTCATCTTTTAAATGGGAATAAAAATATCTGCTATCTCCCAAGGCTGTTTCAAGAATCTAATGAGATAATATTTGTAAAGCACTCTGTAAACTCTCAAGCACTATATAATGGCTTGTTCTTATTAAAATTTGCATTCTTCAAGTAAATTTCATCTTAACCATGAAAGAAGAGGTGTCAAAAAAAAACATCCTAAGTGGAAAAAAGATGATAATTGAGTATTTAAAATTGGCTATAGATAATACACACAATATTATTGAGAACTCACTTCACAGTGTAAAGAAAAAACTACACTGAAAGGTAGAGAGGAAAAGGAAGAAGGGTTTATAAGGTAAAGATAAGAAAACAAGAATGAGAAAGTTCTATTTAAGTAAAAATTCAATAAGGAGAATTGATTCAATGATAAGAATGATTTTCTCCCTGATATTCCTCTCTAAAATAGATTTTAAGAATAAACTACAGATTAGAGTCAGAAGCATTCACAACTCTGTCTAAAAGATAAGTAAACATCTCCATCTAACTACAAGTGAAGACTGGGAGAAGACTATACAAAAAAAAAGTCATGCAAATTATAAATATTTTCATCAGAATATAGCTCAATTTCCAGCAAATTAAATTACATGATTATCCCAATGTCTCTATTTTTCTCTATTCATACAAAGTTCAACAATTTGATTTAATTCAATAATAAAAGGCAAAAGTGCTAAAATATCTACTGGGAAATTTACAAAAATAAATGTTTCAATATGAAATACACCTTAATGACATGACCTCTTTCAGATATTGCTATGCAGAATCAGAACTAGAATTTTTAGATCTAGGCACATGATTATAAAGTTTCCATTCCAATTGATTCTTTGGTAAAATTTATATTGTCTTTAAATTTTATTTCATTTATGAAACAGATTAAATTTTATATTAATTTGTACAGAATCCTCTTAATATTGAAATATTGGTTTGAGGTCAAAATATTAAATGGGTAATTCTCTACTCACTAAGAAGAAATATTTTGCTAATCCAGATTAAAGAGTTTTCTTGATCACTATATGTATGTTGCCTACAGTAATATATTTTATAATCAGCCCACAAAAATGTTGTTAGCATGTAAGATATAATGTCTTTAAAAGACTTTAAACTTCATGGAACAAAATGCCAAATAAATAGAAGGCATCCTAATTAATATTGACATTCCCTGAATGAGTAGCACCTGATACTCCTTCCTGATCGTTTCCTAAGCCATCTTCTCTGCCACATTTACAGAGTCAATGATCGCATTCCACCTCAGTAGGGCTCTGCCTCAAGGTCATCTTGAGCACAGAGCTGGAATTTTTTATAGACTTCAAGCTCAACATTTATCAAAAGTCTAATATGGGAGCCAAAAATAGTGAATCAAGGTTAGGCTCCTTAATTAATGTAAAATGGCCTTTGATATTGTAGAAGTTAGTGATTGTCCTATTGTATGATGCCCAGGTCCAAGCATTTGGGGAGTACAGTTTAGGGTGCCATCTTATAGAAAGGACAAAAATAAGCTTCCATAGAAAGTGGTTCAGAATGTTAAAGGACTTCAAAGTTATACAATATGAGAATCAATAAAAAAAAACTAATAGTACTTAAACTGGAGAAAAGACGATTAAGGAGAGTCATATTAGTTATATTCAGGCAGCTAAAGGTCTCTATTGTGGAAGATGGATTAAAATTGTTTTCCTTAGTTCCACAGTCCAGAATAAGGAATAATGGAAGGAATTACAAGAAGAAAGATTTCAGTTCCATAGAAGAAAATAAAATTCCTGATGATTAGAGCTGCCTAAAAATGGAAATTGCTTCCTGTGGAAGTAATGAGTTCCCATTAGCAGAAACTGACAAGTAGATTTCTCCAGATCACTTAAATAGCAAAATAAGTTTCTCTCTTTCTCTATTCTTCAGTTATTCTCTCATAATAACTACCCTGTCTTCTATGTAATTGAGCATTAGTGATTGACATTTTTGTAATGCTTTATACTGCTTTTGCAATCTGACTTTCCATTTACATTGAAATGTTCAATAACATTTTTGAATTAGTGACTGATTCACATAGCTTGTCAATTAGGCAGACCCTTGTACACTTCACATTTGTCCATTCATTAAACATTTGTGACCTTCTTCACAAGATAAAAGCTTCTTGCCTGCCATTAAACACCAGTAACCATCTGACTAGTCAATGGTCCTTTGAAGCAACATTTATTTACATGGGTCATGAGGCCTTAACCTAGATCACACCCATGTGCAGGGGTTATTTGAGATCTTGCCTACATGGGGGAAAGTTTCTTGCTAGCACATGTTCATAAAAGAAGCCTTTTCAGGTACCTGCATGTCTAAATACCCAACAAGTCAGTAGGAGTTTGCCTGAAGAAAGATGGTAAAACTTAGGCTGCCATATTTAATTTGGTGTTGAGTCTTTCCCAACAAATGTAACCCCTTTAAAAGGTTTCTGGTTCAGGTTTTCACTAAGAATCCAGCACACCTGTGTGGAGGAGGTAATTAGCATTGCATTTACCATGTAATACAAACATGCAAACATGATCACAGGAGAAAAACCTTCATTTCTTCTTAGCCCCCAGCATTAATTTTTCCAACATAATTGACTCTGAGACTTGGGATAGACCATGAAAATAATCATAAAGTACATTATAGAAGTTGCTCAATTAAATAATGAGGGCTGTACCATTGTACACACGTGTACACACACACACACACACACACACACACTATCTGCAGGAAAAAAATAATCAGCCCGTATCTAAATCTCATTTGAAATTTTGGTACTTTAAGGATGTTTTTTAAGGTGTTTGGAGTATTCATAAGTCAGTCAACCACCTTTAAATCCAATTTCTATTCCTCTGATCAGTTTAATCAAATCCTCGCCAGCTTTGCTTTCTATTAAAGCCACTATTTTAATCTGTAAATTAGATCTTCATTCTCTCTAACCTGTTTCCATCAAGTTAAAAGGGATATGAATCTGATGCATATTTATCAACCTATCAATAATTATACTTCTTGGACACAAATTAGAAGTAAATATTGTGTGCCAAATTCTCTTTTAATTCATGGGAAAACTATGGGAAAGGAAAGAAATGGTAGATAAATAGGTTACCTAGAAAATGCCACAGCAAAAATATGTTCATTAAGTTTACACATTAAACAAGAGAGAGTGAGCTTGGTATCAGAATGCATTAAGCTAACATAAGAAACTTCTTCAAGGTGTTAAATTGGATGAGGAAAATCACTGAACATGGCAGAATCACTACAAACTTTGATCATATTTGATAATAGGAAAACATTTCTCTATTGAAGGAAAGAGTTGAGAAGTCAGTCGTTAAAAAATTTGATGACAAATAATTGGTGATATTTATCCAAGAGAAGAAAAGGAAAAAATGATTATAGTGTTTTCCTATTTTTGACAAGAACAAAATCAGATCTTAAACTTAGCATGAAGTATTTAGTCTCCAGTGATCATTAATTGTGATTTCCTTGGCAAGTCATATATATGGTTTAAAACCCATCTATAAATTGATAGGTAAGTCTTAGCTGAAGCTAAAAATTAACTGGAGGTTAGAAGTTCATAAAAGTTGAGGAATTTGTGTTTGATCATACAAAGCTAACATAGGAAATCCTTAAATCCTCAACTCCCCGGGCTCCCTAAATCCAAGTCCCTCATTTCATCTACTATACCAGCAGTCTTCAAAGTGAAGGCTATTAGTGACCTCAAGGAGTACCTGGCCAACAAATTAGAAGGTGGAAAGAGAGGATGCATCACACCCTCCATTCCATACCATTGTTGGACTTGTCTCCAATACAGCTACTCCATCTTTTTAGCCATTATTATTCAAAACAATTCATTTAGTCTCACCTGCATCTGCGCAAAGTCTATCTCTCTCTCCCATTCTGTTCCAGGAATAGGAACCTCAGGCAGTTATTACCTAACCACAAGCAGGACACCTATATCAGCCACTGGATTAATTTCTGACCTGAGTATGTCCAATCCCCCTCCCATCCAAGTTCCCCTTATCTGGTTCTGTGCCCTGGGCTGAGGCTACTGAGTATAAGCACTGATTTATTCCTTTTATTTTTCATGGACAGAGAAGGATGGATTATTATCTGCATTATAGATTTTCTTACAATAATCTTGCTCCCAAACCTACCTTTCTCCCAAATTTATCTATTACTGTCAACGGCACCATACACCTCCAGTTATGTAGGCTCCCAATGTTGATGTCATCTTTGACTCCTCATGTGCACTCATAAACATATCTCAAATCTTATTGTTTCTACCTTCACAACACCTTTTCTATATAATTCTTTCTTTCTACTCACACAGGCACCACTCTAGTTCATGTCCTCATCACCTCTCATTTGGATTATTATAATAGGATCCTAATCAGTCCTCTTAATTCAAGATTATCCTTGATTCCAATTCATCTTCTCTCAAGGCAATTTTCCTAATGCAAAGATCTGACTCCATAACTCCCCTCCTATACTCAATAAGCTCCAGGTCATCCTTAGTGACTCCAAGATCAAATGCCATTTTATCTTTATCTCATCCTTTCTTAAGGATGAAATTTTACTTCTATTCTGTCTGACCTTGATAATATGGTCATAGATGCTAAAATTTATGGGTATTTGTGAGTGTATTGATGTATATGCTCAACTGTTTTATTATTATTAGGAGTCTAAAAACCAACCTTTTTATATCCTGGATGTCGGGAAGAATTTGGAAGAAATGGTATTTTTAAAACACTATAAAATGTACCTAGAGAATGCCTTCTCTTCGACTCATTAGGGCTTCTTTTTGTATTGCCAGTGCCTTAGCATATAACATAATGGGCACTTAATCAATCCATTTAAGAAACAGAAAAATAGATCGAATAGTTTCTCAAGGTTTTGTCCAATCTTGAGGTTTTCAATAGGTCGTTCACCAGAGAAACAATGTATACTTATAATGCATTTGTTGCATTTTTTATATAAATGTGGTGCCATCAATTTTAGAGATTTCTTCTCTTTCTCACCTTTTATAGTGACTAATTCCAAATGAGTTTGTTATCATTGTTTTTAGACTTAATGGCAGAATTTTCCAGAGTCCTTGGAGGAATCTTGCTTTTGAATTGTACCTCCAAGTAGCCTAGCCTTGCTAATCAGTTAACCAACCAATCAACTGACAAGCATTTACTAAGTGTCTACCACATGCCAGTACTCTACTGCTCTCTGTTAACTTGGTAATTAATAAAGGGCAGTCTTTTTTGTTTGTGGTGCCTGTGAAGAGGGTCCTAAGCATCCAGCCAAAATGGCATGATTTCCACAAAGACTGGCAAAAATCAATTGACATCCAAAAAATAACCATCCAGTCAAAAAAAAAATAAGGCAACAAAAAGCTGATCAAGGAAAAGCTCAGTGAATTAATTTCCCCTCCCTCTCCATCTATTTCTATCCAGCAAATGTGGGGTGTGTGGGGTGGGGGTGATTTACAGTTTGGCATATTGATATTACCCCCAAGTTCATGCTTCCAGGTCAATTAGCTTGTTTAAGGCATGTTTATATGAAAAAATGGCAAAGACCATTTGTTATCTCTTGTGACCCTCATCAGAGAAATAAGTCTACAGAAGGAGCAGCTGGGTAGGACAGTGGATAGAATGCTAGGATTGGAGTTGGGAGGACCTGGGTTCAAATCTGGCATCAGACACTTCCTGATTGCGTGACTCTGAGCAGCTCACTTACCCCTTTTGGCTTAGCCTTTACCTCTTTTCTGCCTTAGAGTCAATATATAGTATCAATTCTAAGATAAAATGTAAGGAAAAAGGAAAGAAAAAAAGAATATAGAGTCCTTTCAGGCAAATATTCGGTTTTTTAAGGAATATCATTCCAAATTTTCTTCTTCCCAAAGAAACCATCTGCATCCAAGAGGGGACATAGCTCTGCTGAAGAACTTAAGCTGGCAACTCAGTCTTCAGGACCAGTTATGCCCATCAGAAATGTCTATAAGAAAGAGAAAGTTTATGTCATTGAAGAAGATGAAAAGACTATTAAGACATTTACTAATCTTTGTAAGGATTGAGCTAATGTCAATCTTCTCAGAATTGGAAGAGGGGAAGGGAACCAAGGAAGCTACAGAGTAAGAGGCCTCCATTTTTGCTTTTTGGATCCAGAATTTAAATGCATTTTCCCCTATTCCATAATAACCACTTTCTGGATGAATAAAAATGCAAGTATGCTCAGAAATCTTTCAAATTATCATGAGGCAACTGGACAAGCATTATTCCATCCAAGGCATAAATACATATTCTTGCTAGGCCGTGGGGAATTAAGTGAAGTGAAACAAAATCTAGAAATCACAGTGGAAATTTCAAACACAGAAGTTTGTCACAGGAAAAGTGCTGGATTTGATATTGGAAGACTTGGGTTTGGCGTCTAATCTTGCTACTCTTGGGCTTTAGTTTTTCATCAATAAAATTAACAAATTAAACCCCTCAAATAGCTCCTTCTAGCTTTACAACTATGATCCTATCATACTAGGAAATACAATCTTCCCTACAATTAACTCTTATTAAATAACAATAAAATCACAAAATGAGACTAGGAGTCCCCTAAGTTCTCTCCTCTCTCTAAATCTGTGGTCCAAAGAACCCATGATCATTAACCCCTCCAAAATAAAATGGTTAGGCAATACAGTTATCTGGAATCCTTGTAGGTATGGAAATGGGTATTCAACAGCAAATATTTCTGTTGTTTCTATTTAAATAACTTGACTTTTGATAACTTTTTGTAGAAAAGCATATGACGACCTGGCCATAGACTTCCTTTAATTTTAACAATCCTACTCCATTAATGTGAATTTAAAGTTCTACATGAATGTAAAAATTCTACCCATACCATTTTATTAATGAGTATCATTCCCCAGGCTTGAGTAGACACTACGGCATACTAAGTGTAGCAGAAAATATTGCCCTCTTAAAATAAGGATATATCATATCTTACGATACTACAATTGGTTCACTGCTATAAATTCCTTATACAAACCAATATTGGGGTATAACTTTATGCATATAGAGAGAAGGTGGTCATCCACATATTTGGTATGATTTTAGAATGATGATAAATTCCAACTCCTACCACCAGTTCCCAAATATCTCCCTATAAGATTATGTTTGCAAGTGTGAGAGAATGTGCAAGCACTTAGTAAAACATGATACATCCAGGGATGTGCTAGTAAATGTTTAACAACCAGATCTCCCCAAATATAATAATATACACAGGACATAATTTTAAATTTAATATGAATTAGAAGCATTTCCTCTCCCTATTTTAAGCCTATACAGCCAATAAAACAATAATTCATGGCCTGATATGTAGTATTTGTTAATTTCTAAGACACAGATTAAAAATTTACTGAAAATTTAACAATTAACCAAGATCTCATATAAGCTGGCTCCCAGCACATCCTCGAGTCCATTCAAATTAAAATTAAAATTAAAAAAAGAGCAAGATGACTTGCTCTTCGCTACTGTTCTATTTTATCCAGAAACTAAAATATCCTGTTCCACTCATTTTGGTTTAGATGTTGGAAATAAAATCCAGTGATGTTGGCCCCTGTGTAAAAAACTTCACAGTTCACTTCAAATAATCTTATCTCCCATACTTCTCCAAATTTTATCATTTTTGACAATAAAAAGGTTTTTTTTTATTTTTATTGTTAGATTTGTCTTTAGGAAATGTTTCTTGAAGTGCAAATATCACTGAAAGATATAACACGTTAATCGCAATCATCTAACACTTACATGAGTATGATGATACAGCTTTTAAATTCTGCCTTTCAACTTGTGAGAGCCTCAGCTACCTCATCTGCAAAATGGGGATCACAACACTTCTCATACTATCTACCTCATGAGGCTGTGTACTTTAAAAACCCTAAAATAGAGCTATGTGATACAGTGGATAGAGCACTACGTGTGTAATCAGGATGATCTAAGTTCAAATATGACCTTGGACACTTCCTAGTTGTGTGTGATTCTGAGCAAATCACTTAACCACCATATGCCTCAGTTTCCTCAACTATAAAAAAGAGGTACTAATAGCATCTATCTCCTAAGGCTATTATAATAATTAGAAGAGTTAATAATTGTACCACATAAATCATAAACATTTTTATACTACCAATAAAGTCCAAAAGCAAAAGATAGAAAGGGAAATTCTACTTCAAATGAGTATAAACCAGATTGAATTGCTTGCCAGTTCTGGGAGTGGGAAGGGAAGCAGGGAGGGAGACCATTTGGATCACATAACTTGAGAAAACTTATTTGGAAAATTGTTATTACATATAATTGGTAAAAACAAATAAATCAATAAGTGTAGAAAATATAAAATACCTTGGAGTCTGCCTGCCAAGACAAACCCAGGCACTATCTGTATACACTACAAACCACTTCACACAAATGAAGTCAGAACTAAATAAATGGGAAAAAAACATTAATTGCTCATAGATACACTAAACAAATATGATAAAATAATAAAATGATAATAAAAAATAAAAACCAATATAAAAAATTTTAATTAAAAATAAAAAATCTACCTAAATTAGTTTATTATTCAGTGCCATACCAATCAAATAACCCCAAAAATGTCTTCACAGAGCTAGAAAATAGTTGTAAAGTACCTTGCACAGGGGCTGGCATATAGTAAGTGTTATATATAAATGTTAGCTATTATTACATAATTATTATTACATATACATATACTTATAGAATAGAAGACAGTGTACTAATTGGATTACAGGACCTAGAGTCTTGATGACCAGCTTTGATGCCTGTCTCAGAGCAGTTTAGTTGTAGAGGTGTGATCCTGTGAAATTTTTTTGGAGTTTTTCCTCAGCCTTTGTTTGCTCACATGTAAAATGAGAATAATAGCATTTACTTCAAAATTCATAGGATCATAGATCTAAACCTGGAAGGGACCTCAGAGGCCATCTAGTTTTTACAGTAGCAGAAACCTCCTAATAAAAAAATATGTCAATGGTCAGTTAAAACTAAGGTATCTTCAAAGAATGAAGGAAAGGAAGAAGAATGGAGAAAAGGTACTCTTAGTAGAGAGACAAGAGAGCACCAATGGATAACTTCACTTATGGAAATTCACACTTGTGCCATATTCCTTGAGAATCATTTGGGTTCTCTGGACACCATTCCTTGTCTTGACTGAGAAACTGAGGAATTGTGAGGCTATTATGAAGAATCCAAGGACAAGTACAAGAGAATCCACAACCCATGGCAAAAGATTAGGTGTTCTCTGGCCAGAATTTTAAAAGCTACAAAGAGACAACTTTTAATATGGAACCAAAGGATGGTCCAGAAATCCAGAAAAAATGGAAATTCCTTTCTTAGGTACCAAGTTGCTGAACTACAGGGAACCAAGAGAAGAAAATCATATCACTTGTTTATATGGGTATATGATTTGGCATTTTTGGTTTTAAAAGATGACTCTATTACAAAAATGAATAATGTGGAAATAGGTATTGAGTGATAATATATGTGTAACCCAGTGGAGTTGCTTGTCAGCTCTGGGAGGGGTTTAGAGAAGAGATGAGAAAGACAACATAAATCATGTAACCATGGAAAAATATTTTTAAAATAAAATTATATTTTTTAAAAAGAGAAAAAAATCATAGGGTCAAACATTTAGACAAGGAAGATGCCTTAAACTTCACCTGGTCCAATACTTTCATTTTACAGTAGAGGAAACAGAAGCCCAGAAATTTTAAGAAGCTCCTCAAAGCATCATTTGTGTCTTCTTTGAATTTATCACCAGATGAGTTAGAACCTCATGTTGAAAATAAGCTTTATTACAAAAGACTTTTATTGTTTGTGAGGATTGACTGGTTCTTCCCAGAATATCTCATTTAAGGATGACCAGGCCAATTGTGCCATCGTTCCTTCTTTTCTGCTCCACTCCTGACACTTCTGACTTTCTCTACTATGCCCCAAGTGGGGACTTTCTCCATTTCACCTCCCCCCCACAAATTTTTCATCTCCCATTTAGATTTTTTATTCCTCCATTAGAATATAAGATCTTTTAGGACAAGAACTCTCTGTTTCTTCTAGTATTTCTATCCCCAGCATTTAATACAGTGCTGCTACACAGTGAGTACTTAATAAATGCTTATTGAGACATTCAAATCTGGCCTCAGACATTTCCTAGCTATGTGACACTAGGCAAGTAATGTAACCCCAGTTTCCTAGCCCTTACTGTCCATCTGCCTTGGAACATACAATTAATCTAAGAAGAAAGGTAAAAGATTTTTTAAATGCTTGTTGAGATGACTTGATTGAACTTATTAACGTCACACAAGTAGTAAGGAACAAAGGCAAGATTTGAATTCCTAATCTCTGATTGCAAATCCAATGTTCATTCCACTGAATCCTTCTGCCTCTCAAATACAGCAAGATCTGAGGGAGAAACACTAAAGAACAAATGCCCAAGACATACTGGAAAGAGGACTGAAATCCAAATACTGTGGGCTAAACCCAACTAGAACTGACAGACTTATATCTAAGCATCTTTCAGGAATGTTAAACATGAGAAAGTAACACCAGATGTCTAAGATGCCTTCCAGCTCTGGATCTCGTGAAAGGAGTGAGTTAACTGACTGATTTGGGAGTGAAGTACAGAAAAAGTTAAAAGTATGAACAATAAGTTAAAATGAATTGAACTAGTTAAAAAATTGGGGAGGTGGGGACTGAGAAGAGGAAAGGGCAAATCTAGTGATTTCCTGGATATAGGAATTCCTGATATGGAAATTCAACCTCCCAAAATAGGTGTGATCCTGGAAAATGTGTTTATAGTTTCTCCTTAGCCTCAGTTTCTTCACCTGTAAAATGGTAGAATATACTTCAAAGTTGCACACTATAGCATATAGTCTTGGAGAGTTGTCTAGGACATGGATAATTTTCTCAGGATCAATATAAGTCAGAGGCAAGGCTAGCACTCAGGTCTTCCAGACTCTGAGGTCAAAGCTACAGTGCCTCTAGTTTAAATAATAGCCTGCTTTTATATATTATTTTATGCACATTGCATACATGGGTATAAGCATCATTACCTCCATTTTGCAATTTAGAAAACTGAAGATTAGGAAGGCCTCTGATCCCCCAGTTAGAAAATATCAGAGCTGAGTTTCAATCTTCAGTCGAGTTCAACTAGCTTCCCATTAAACCAGACTGCGTACCTAGAACCCAATTACTCACATAAAATTGGTAGTTTAAGGTTTACTCAAAGTACAGTAAAAATAGCTTTATGTTTTAAGCAGAAAGTTGTAAACTATAGAGGGCTTTGAAGGAAGAGGCTACCAATGGTGGAACTTCATTTACTCCCTTGGGTGACTTGGAAGAAAAGGTCTAGAAATTTTCTGGGCATTTTAAAATTTGTTTTTGTTTTTGATGGAGGGTAGTGGTGGGGGGGGGGGGTTGTCCCTCAGTCCCTTTCATCCAAAAAAAGCACTATCATTGATCTTATAACCATCAGATCAAGAATCTTACAGAGCAGATACAGACATCTGTGTTACCTTTAAGGACACCTAACCAAAGACAAAATTGAATTCCATTGTTGTCTTGGGAAACTGACACAGAACTCCTACAGATTTTTGTAATTCATCTTTTTCATGGACCTTCTGCCACATGTCATTAAATACATAGTGAGTATATATTCTATCAGAAAAAAATAAGTCTGATAGAACATTTTTAATTATATATGTGTATATAGATATAGATAGATACATGTAAAACTTAAGGTAACTATTATGAAATTGAAAGGAGCCAGCCCTTTAGTAATAGTGTTGTTGGATATTGGAATTTAAATCTCTGAGCTCCTTAGCTTATAAAATAAGTCTTTTTGTGTGCATAAAATATAGTTCAACATTAAGCATTTTTCTACAAACCTGGGGATAAATCCCATAATAATCTTCATACAAAGTTATTTTAGGTGCCTAATGCCTGGAAAATTATAACTGTGCCTTGTCCTAAAGTTGAGGGTCTTTCAACATTTTCATCATAAACCCCTTTTTTTCAGGGGCTTATCATGTAACCATAAAAATTTGCTTCGGGATCAAATTTGGAATACTCAATTTTGATTTGAGCCCCCTATAACCTGCTGATATCAAGACAGAAAGTTAGCATTTATGTGCTTTCCATTCAACTACCTATAATTTTGTGTCAAAAGAGAAAGCTTAGGTTGCCCTACTAGATTCCCATTATTCACACATGTTGCCTTCTGGATGGCATTTCCAAAAATGGGGTAAAGAGCATAAAATAAATTTGAACAAATTATTCCTGGCTCAGGAGACATATAAAGGGGGTATTGAGTCTTTCATACCTACCTCACCCTCCGAAATCCAGGTAGGGTCAGTAGATAGAGAAACTCATTATAATATAATAGTACTTATTCTCAGTGAAGAGCTTTTATTGAATGAATTGAATACATAAGCGGTGCCCATCATAGAGACTGATGAGGGAAATCCTAGCCACAATCTCTCCTGATGAGATGGGATAGAAATAGTGTAACTAAAACAGTAAGATCCCATTTGCTGAAACAATAGCAGAAATGTGGAGATCAAAGACTTTCCAATTATTGTTTTCTTAACCAAAAAAAGAAATTACCTTTACCTTATCAATTCAATGCCTAAACATCTATGAAGATCTTTGGATGTAAGATTGTTTTTGAGCATTTTTTTATTGTTATATCAAAATCAATCACCCAATTCCTCCTATCCGAGTAAGTCAAGTCAACAATTCAACATATTAACCTGCTTGCCATGTTTAAGGCATTCTGCCAGGTTCTGGGGATCCAAAAACAAGAAGGAAAACCAGTCCCCAGCCTCGATGACCCTAACTTTCTACATTCCAATGCAGTAAATGGTACCTATTGTTCTGAATGATGATGTCATTGTTAGCTTCACCTAACAGAAGGGAGAATTTGATTCAGTGGCTTCCAGTGGAAGCATGTTTGACTTAGCCATTCTGATAGCTGTCTCCCCTTCTTCTGTGCAATCTTCCTCTTTTGCACTTCTTATATTGATAGACTGACATAGAGATGACACAAATTCACTGACATAGAGATGACACCAATATTACATTATGAATGAACATTCACAGCATTGGAGAAGTTCAAAACCAAAAAGGGAGAAGGAAAGGAGACTTCAGAGTTCAGCTACTTTGACTAAATATTTTTAGATCACATTTATAATTTCATTGGTATGAAGAACTCTCCATGAGAAAACTCCCTCTACCAATACAAGCAGCACCTTCTCTGCAACCTAAAGTCTTGAAGAATTGACCAGGGAATAGACAAGTTATGAATTTTTCCCATAGCATAGTCACAGCCAATACGTTTTAGGACAAGTTCTCTATTCATATTGCCAATCAATCCCTAACAGAATAAAAAATCATTCTCAAACATCCCTGAAAAGTGGTTGTTCAACTTCTTTTGAAAACTTCTAATGTTGGGAACAACACTTCTAAAATGGTTTGAATTTTTAGGAATCCCCCCACTACCAAGCCTAAAATCACCTATGTATAATGTCTAAGTGTGAACCTGGGCAAGTCACTTACTCCTGTTTGCCTCCATTTCTTCATGTGTAAAATGGGCTGGAGAAGGAAATGGCAAACCATTCAAGTATCATTGCAAAGAAAGCCCTAAATGGACTCACAGAGAGGCAGGCATGACTGAAATGACTGAACAACAACTTAATATCTAAACCTTGCTCCCATTTATGTTCTCCTGGGTCAAACAGAATATGTCTTGACTCTGCCACATAAAAGTCCTTCAAGTACTTGAAAACATCTGTCATATTCTAACCCTCCCAAGTAGTCTCTTCTCCAGGTGAATCATGTCTGGTTCCTTAAATCAATCTGCCTAATTCATGTTCTTCATTGCTGTCTCCATCCTGGTCATGCTTCACTCTCTAATAAACATTACAATTTGTTTACCAAAGTAGAATTGTTTCTTCATAATAGTTTTAATTTTTATTACATAAATTTATTTACAAAATTATTACATAAATTACATATTTATTACATAAATCACATTTGCTGACACTGTCCAAACAGTTGTATTATTATTTCACCAAAAAGCTTCATATTCCCATATTTTCAGCATTTTCTTGGGTTGTGTAGCAGTGATAAGCAAGTTTGGTGACTAAACTCTATCATTCAGAAGTGAACACAGTATTCAAGTTATGGTCTGTCTGATCAGAGTACCTTGAAACTATCATTTCCATTTCTTTTCAATGAGTTCCTTCTAGTCTTGACTGATAGCCATGGAACTATTTCCACATCTAGTGAGATGGTTAGAGTGTCCTCACAGGAACTACCTGAAAGGTTGGAGAGACTAAAATCGTCTGGTTAGGCAGAAACCCAGGAAATAGACAAGAACCTATGGGCCAGCCACTGTGCCTAATGTTTTACAAAAATTACCTTGTTTGAGTCTTAAAACAACCCTGGAAGATAGATGCTATTATTATTCCTATTTTATAATTGAATAACGTGAGGCAGTCAGAGGTGAAGTGATTTGCCCAGGGTCACAAATCTAGTTCATGACTAAAGCTGGTTTTTGAATTCCAAGTCTTCTTGATCCCAGATCTACTGTACTTCCAAGCTGTTGCTTGTGGAGATATTTTTCCAATAGCTTTGGACAATATGGATTCAAAGGACTTTCCTAGGAACAAAAGCAAGAAAAATAAGCATTTCTTGAGGATAACTCAATGATATAGATGAATTATACTTTGAAAACTATAAAGACAGAGCCTATGTCCCAGTTACAATGATACATACCTATCCAATGGAGAACCTGTAATCTGTTTGAAACCAGTCTGGTCAAATGTAGTTGGAGATAGGTCCAAGAAAATATTTTGGTCTTCAGGAAAGAAAGTAATGACTCATGCTGGGCAATCTGTCCATCCATTCATAAAGAAGTCATTGGTTCAACTAAGAATGCCAAACTAATGACTGTAAAGACATTAGTATGTTAAATTAAAATGCAGATTGAATCATTTATGTACGGTACCATGAATGGAAGCCAACATTCCTAACACCCACCCAGTCCAAAGCTATTACCACTAAGAATGTTTTTTCTTCCTGTAACCTGATCTTGAACTCTCCAGATCTGATATCGGTACTCTGATCCCGAATATAAAAAAAAACTACTTGCCAAAATAGTAGCCCAAAAATATTAATTTTTCCAGGTCACAAGAATACCACTGAGCCCCTGTAGTAATAAGTCACTTTTAGCAGTACCCTGAAATAGTCAACAGTTTACCCCTCATGGGTATGTTAGTTTCCTGACTAAGCATGAGATCAGGAATGGAAACAACAGATTTCCATCTGAAACCTCATCCTTCCCTTATTCATGCATGCCAAGCCATTACAGTAGTCTCCAAACAATGGGCAGCAGATTGCAAAGTCAAAGTCCATAGAGTGATCTAAGGGCAGAGATTCATACTGAAAAAACTTGTTCTGAGATTTGAAACAAAGTTATCAGAAAATCAAGTGTCATTGGTTGATGAGCAGTTCATATGAAATGCAAGTATGTTAAAAAGCTGAACTCAATTTTCTAACTAGGTCAACCAGATTCAGTCCCCATAGTCCTATAAAAATCTTGTCCTGGTGTGAAGTTCCTAATTAAGTCACCAAAACATTCAAAGAGACAAAAAGAAGAGTTAAAAGAAAAAGAATCTGTACCATTTGGACTTCATTTTTGGCCTTTGCTGGAAAAGGACAAGATTTCTTTGTTGATGTTCAATTTTTCCATCACATCCAACTCTTCACGACCTCACATGGGGTTTTCTTGGTGAAGACATTAGAATGGTTTTCTACTTTTTTCTTCAGCTCATTTTACAGATGAGAAAACTGAGGCAAATGTGGTTAAGTGACTTGCCCAGGATCACACAGATAGTAAGTATTTGAAGCAAAATTTGAATTCAGGAAGAGTATTCCTGACTTCAGTTATGGAACTCTATCCACTGCACTACATATTGCAATCCCATAATTCTGAGTTGCTAATTGATGAATATGGCCAGTGAAGATGCCAACCATCTAAAAAAGTACCACCCAACAAATGAAGTCCTAAAGGCACTTAATTTAAATACTCTCATACCCTTTACTCATTTTATCCCCAGGAAGAACACATTAAACCAATAGATGGGTAAGTCCTAAGAATCTTTGGTCCAATTCCTGCTTCCTAGAACCATAGTGCAACCCTGGGTACCTTAGTCATTACCTATGAATTTCCAAGATTTGATAGGCTCCCCAAGATTGAGATCCAGAGCAAAGATTCTTATCCACATCATGCCTTAAAGTACTGAGGAAGCACTGGTTTGATAGTCTGAAGGCTTGCGTTCAAATCATGATCCTGATTTTGACCAGCTGTTTGACCCAGACAATGCATCTCTGATCTCTCAGTGTCTCAGTTTCTTCATCCTTAAAATGTAAATTATAGTAGATTATCTACTTTATGAGATTATTGGGAGGAAAGTGCTCTGATAACTTTCAATGCTAATTAATGCCATTATTATCATTAAGCTATTATGGTTCAAAGCAGCATGATTGGAGTCTGATTTTCCATGAGTCAGGGGCATCAGGACCAAATGGAACCTCAGTCCACAGCCTCTCCACTTCTGAACTCTATTTAACAAAATTTGTGAAGTGTCACCAGATCTAAAGGATAGCCCAGTCTGACATGCAATAACTAGGGCACATGATAGTATCTTCTTTCTTAATTTCCCTTTATAAGCAAATTACCTTTGAAAGGCAGACTACCCCTAAGGTCAGCATGCCAGGCATGAGGTCAAGAAAGCCTGAGTTCATGTTTCCCCTCTAATGCACACTGGCTGCATGACCAATGGCATTCATGCCTACACTGTTGTTGTTGCTCTGTCCCATCTGACTCAGCATGACTGAGATATCTATTTGGCCATTTTCTGCTCCAGAGTATCCCCATTTTACAGATGAGGGACTGATGTAAATAGAGACTAATAACTTTTAAGGTTGATCACCATTATTAATATTTTTCCATCTCTTTTTTAAGCCTTGACATTTAACAAAACAATAAATCCTTCTCTGACTTCTAGCATTTCCCATTTTCTAAGATATGTGATTGTACTAAAATTTTAAGGAAAAGGCTCCAGAATAGCCTTGAAAAATGGTACCTGTTGGCTTAAATTAATTGGTGTAATTGTCAGCCACACCTAATAGGAGCTGGGGAAAAGTTGTCTCTCTTGCTTCCTTGGGCAGCCAAAGTGATCACTGTACTTTCCTCTATTGATGGTACTTAACTTCTCAATACTTTTAAGATGCAGAGTACAGAATGTGCTGATCTGCACTGGCAGAGGGAGTTTACTCACTGAATCATTCACTCCCTAACCCGTTGAAAGACTAATGTTCCCCCAAAATAAATTTTATCCCAATATTGCCATATGTTTGCCTGTACATTGTCCAACTATAGTATCCTTTTAATCCCATCATTTTTAAACCCTATTGAATCTATAATGTTACTTATATGAGAAAGATGTTCCGTTACAAATGTATTAAGGTGTAGTGGTTAGGTGTCTGGTCTTAGAAAGCAATAATTATGAATATGAATGTTGTTAGAAGAAGTTTGGTGGAGCAGTAGGTAGATCACAGAGTAGAGTCAGGAAGATTCATCTTCCTGAGTTCAAATCCAGCCTCAGTACTTATTAGCTATGTGACATAGGACAAGTCACTTAACTCTGTTTGCCTCAATTTCCTCGTATGTAAAATGAGCTGGAGAAGAAAATGGCAAAAACACTCCAGTATCTTTGCCAAGAAATCCCAGATGAGGTTAGAAAGAGTCAGACCCAAATTGATTGACAAAATAATAAAAAAAACAGGGGCTTACTAATGTTTTGAGAGAGTACAGTATGGTGGTTAGAGTGGCAAATGTTGAGTCAGGTGGAAATGTCTTCAAATTCTGCTTTGGAGTCTATATATGAGATTTGGACCAAATCATTTAATTTCTCATGGTCTCATTCCCCTCCGTTGTAAAAGAAGTTAGACTCTAAAGCCTAGCTGAGTTCCTTTCCACCTCTAAATCTATGATCCTATTATTGGTGGTATTTGTACAAATCTCTTTTTTGTCAACCAAATTTATAAAGTAGGTCCTAATTGCCATTTGAACTTCTAAATCCCAATAAAATGGTGACTCAACGTGTGTCTACAGCTTCCAGGTTCACCAAGGTGCTTTCCCCACAGCCCCATAATGTAGACAATATGAGTGCAATTGATAGAAGCCTCTGAGAAGTTAGGGAATTTTCCCAAGTCTGAAAAGGGATTCAAAATGCCAGGCTATCTCATCACTATATATAATTCTTCTAAGTAATGATAAAATTCCATCTGTCACAGTATGGAGACAATGAACACATATCATGGAGGAGACATAGTGGATAGAGAGCCTGACCTGGATGGAGTCAAGAAGACTTGAGTTAAAAATCCAACCTCAGACACTTATTAGCTGTGTGAGTGATCCTGAGCAAGTCACTTATCCCTATTTGCTTCAGTTTCCTCATCTATAAAATGAACCAGAGAAGGAAATGACTAACTACTTCAGTATCTTTGCCTGGAAAACCCTAAAGAGAGTCACAAAGAGTTGTACTTGACTGAAAACTGACTGAAAAACAAATTAACTCCTCTGGAATAAAGACTGAAATAATCAAATTAAAATGAATATTGTGGAAACTAAGCCAAGTTGGCATGATATAGTGAGAGGAACGTTGGACTTGGCATCAGAAGAATTTAGATTAACCCTTGGTTCACACATATACATATTTACGATTTGGAGGACCTTGAAAAGCAGACTGCCTGTGGAGTCAGAGAAAATGGTCTCAAAGTCTACTTTATATGCTACCTAATTCAGTGACTTTGGGCAAGTCCCAATCTATTTGTTCCTCAGTTTTCCTATCTGTAAAATGGAGTTGTATTAGGTGGCCTCAAAGATTCCTTCCAGTTCTGGTTCTGTGACCTTAATGGCTTTTGGTCTTGTGCCTCAGTTTCTTTATCTGTAAAATGAGGGCTATAGACTACAGCCTCTAAGGTCTTTTCTAGCTCTAAATCTATATGTGAGAGGACTGGATCAGATAACCTCAAAGATCTCTGAAACCTCTAATTCTGACATTTTATGAAAAGACTGAGTCAACTTGCAGAGCAATCAGAACAAAGTTAATCTTTTAAAATGTCAGATTTTCCAGTAAAATGATAATAATTTGATCATATAAAAGGATCTGATACTGCTAGCCATGATTTTTTTTTGCAAAAAAAAAAAAACAACTGATGGGATCAGCAGACCAGGGAAAGTGATTACTGATATGTTTGAAATATGGTCAGATTAAAAGGATAATGGCCGATTTTTGAAGTATCAGGGAAATTACCAAGCGTGAATTCCTCCCTCCCATATAATCTTCAACCATTGGCTTCTCTCCAAGTACATTAACGAGGTTCAAACCAGAGAACTCAACATTAGCATTTTCAATACTGATTGTTTTATTTTTAATACAAAACTAACAAAGACTAACATGATACTGATGGATGTTGAGGCAGGACCTAAAGGTTTTTGCAATCAAGCTTGATGGTATAATTATGGAATGGACATTTTTAAAGTAAAAAACCTCTTCTTCCCCCTACCAAAAAAAAAAGAGCAATGACTAGCTCCTTGTACCACCAGCAATGGTTTATCTGCATCCTAAAATTTTACAGTCCCTGGATGTTAATAAACACCTCTGTAATCTAATAGAAAGCAGAGAAAATAATTCTCATTAAATGATTATTCAAGGCTGGGTGGGGCTCCATTTATGTTCAACTGGTTAAAAAAATGATGACTTTGTCTTTTATTGGGAACCTTCCAGATTTTTATTCAAAACAGAAATTCTGCAAATAGGAACTCCAAAAAAAATTCTACACAGTTTCTGTTCTGGACCATTAATTTTTCAGTCAGATCTAACTATCATTTAATTGGTTCCTGATGCAAAAACTTGGATTCCACTTTAAACGATTGAAACTAGAGCATATAGAATAATTTGTTATGCAGAGCTATTCATCCCAAATGTCCAGGGAAAATAAACCAATCTCAAAATAAAACTAGGCTACCTTTTGTGATGACACAAAATTAATAACCCAGACAAAGAAATAAACCCTGTGCCTATGCTTGCCAAAAAAAAATCATTAAAGTGTACATGAAGGACTGATATTTAATTCATAGTAAAAATCAAATGTAAGAACTCTGTTCCACCAGAAAAAAAAAAAGTTTTCGCTGGATATTAACTGAAGAAGTTCCAGCCACAGTGATGATATATAAAAATCAGAACCTAGGCAATCCATTTCTTTCAGGTGATTCTTGTTCTTTGGATGCATGGGACTATTTCTGGGAAAAAATCTCCACCATGTTAATTTTCCTACTTTCCTCATGAACTGAAATTTCCCAGCTCTTTTTGAGGTTGCCTAACATGGAAGCTAAAAGGTGAATTACCCAGTAGCCAGTTGCAACTAGGAAAAAAAATTTATCTGATAATTTTGGCACTCACCCAAAAAAGTGACTCGGGAGTCCTGCAGCTGAACAGAGATGATGTTCACACTAACCAGAGTCAATTTGTAATCTGGCTCCATTAACTGGTTCAAAAAAGCCAGCCTCCCAACAGGAATTACATACACACACACACACACACACACACACACACACACACACACACACACGGACACACACAGATAAGCACCAGTGGGGAATCCTTGGGATGTAACTGCTGGGTTTTTTAGCCTCAACACCCTGAAGTCCTGTAATTTGGAACCCAAGTTTTTGGGTTCAGGCCAAATTGGCAAGATAATAGCTTTAGCCAGAACATAGTCCCAAGAGGTTCAAGTGAGCACATTTTACAGAGCTATGGAAGGTTAGCTTCCAGGTTCTTGGTGGTGGACCTTAGGACACTGATAGCTGTTTTTATGTAGCTCCAATCACCTCCAAATGCTTTAAAAACAAATATCTATCTTCACAGTTGAAATAAAGTTTGGAGGTAAGACATTAGAGCCGCTTTGTAACAATCTAGTTCGGGTCACCCATGGAAACTACAAAAGGAAAATAGAGAGCATGGAATTAATTAATTCATCTTGCATTCATGTCTCTCTTTTCCTCACAGACAATCCTTTAAGATAGAGCACATATTATTATATCCATTTTACAGGCAAGGAAATTAAGGCTCGGAGAGGTTAAATGATTTATCCAGGGTGACATAGCAAGTCAATATCTGGGTCAGGATTTAAATATAGGATTCAACTCCAGGTACTGTACTCTGTCCTCTATGCCACACTGCCTCTCAGGGTGCCATCTTGCCCAGATAGATCCTTGGGCTGAGAAGTAGTGTCTATGACGATAGAAGAGAGAGAAATAAATTGTGAGAAGAAACAGAGAACAAACTACAACTACACATCTGAGAAAGCTAACCAAAGACCAAGTAGGTTCAAAACTCCAAAGGCACTACGCATGTGCTGGATCAACCTTGGGGCCTCTTGTCTGGGAGATGACCGAACAGGATCAGAAAAGACGAAGCACAGCCTTTGTGACAGGGAGATATTTCAGCGGCATATATTGAATTTGGTTTCTGAAAGTGAGAGTGTCTAAACTTAAAGAGAATAATAAATGCCAGAACAGGGATGGGGTCTCTAGAGGGAGGAAATTCCCCAAAAGACACCCTAGAGGCTAGAAAAAGAGAGGACGGGATTTATAAAGGTTAGACATGAAAGAAGACAAACCAACACACTTTCTTCTCTGCTCTCCCCCATCCCAAAAAGGCAAAGGAAAAAAGGAAGCTTCTATCCCCTCTGATTAAATTTTGCATTTTTTTCCCTCACTCAGTTACTGAGTATAATATTTACTCATGATACTGTGTTACTCAAGCTGGACAAAGGGAAAGGGAAGTATAACATTTCTTTGGTGTTACTCAAATGCTATCATCAGTGCAAGTTACTATCAGTTCCTTAGATTGTTGGGTTGTTTGTTTGTTTGTTGTTTTTTGGCTGGTATCTGAGAAAAAAAAAGTTCTGTCTTAAGACCTTCAGTTCCTTTGTATAGTTGCTGTGAAGTGTCATCACAGAAAACCACCAAGCGTATCCCTATTCCAATAGCAATTTATAGGAGAGAGAATCTTGGGTTTTGATTTTTTTAAAAAGTGGTAAAGTCATCTTGTTAAAACATGATGGAGTTACAAAATTTGTGCTCAGGAATGAGCTGCTCTCTCTTCCTTATGGTGGGAGAAAAATGAGCACATCGACACAGCAGGAATAAATAATCTCAGTGATTTATTTGCAGATCCTGAAGTGCATGGTTTTCAACAAAGATATTACCCAGATCAGCAGCAAGTCTGACACAGAAACAGGCCAGTTTCAAACTCCCAAAGTCCCTTTTTTCCCCCCATATAGGTTTACCACTCTCTTGTCTACAATGCCATACTTCCTGCTCTGAGATCAGGAACTTCATTCATTCACTTGTTCTCAATTAAAACCTCCCAAGTCATGCTTCTAGGAATTCAGATATAGGAAACAGTCTATTATTACCATGTTACTTTAAAAGGATGTTGGGCTGTCTGTCTGCTTTACCAATCTTTCTGAGGTTTAGTCCTAATTCTGCCAGGGTTGTATATGATGATTTAGCTGTAGACAACTAAATGTAAGCTCCCTGAGGGCAGGAATTTAGAGGGAGGGGTCTGAATCGTCCATTTCTTGAACTTAGTAGGCAATTAAAAGTCATTTTTATATAAATTTCTAATTCCTTATTGACTCAACGGGGAAATGATGAATTAAATAATGTCTTAAAAGCTCTGTTAGGTTATAAATGAACCACAAGGGAAAAATTAGGATTAACCATAATCTCTCAACTGTTAGTGTTCTCCTTCCCAAAACTATTTTGTATTTAACTACTTTAAGTGTGTTTATAGAGTGTGTGTATACATGTATATATGCACTATTCGTCTCCCTCCTTATGATGTAAGCCCTTTAAAAGTAGAGCTTATTTTATTATCTGTAAATTTTTATCTCCAGCCCTTGGGGGGGAGGGGAGGGCACACGGTGCCTGACATATAACAGATACTGAATAGATGCATTGATTGATTGACCAATTAGAATTGAGATACTTACTGGGCACATTCTCTTGGAATTGACTCTCAGGAGACCAGATCCCTAAGGAAAAGCAAAGTCATGAAATTGAAGAGAAATGGGGTACATATTCTATGGTATTTGGGCTCATTGTAAGTCAGTCTGGTTGCTTCAAGTTCAGATTTGGCAAAGGAAAAATATAGACACATGTAGCAGATCAAAAAGTTGACAAGAAGAGACTGAAAACTATAGCGTAGAAAGGCTACTCAGCAAGTAAGTACACAGTCCTGATTCAGGTCTACATCATCTCCATACATAATTTTCTTTAGGAAAGTAAGACTCTGAGATGCAAAGAAGGTGTCAACCTAAAATATTGACAGCAGCTCTCTTTGTCATGGCAAAGAACTGGGAATTAAGAGGATGCCCATCCATTGGAGAATGGCTGAACAAGCTGTGATATATAATTGTGATGGAATATTACTGCACTGTAAGAAATGACAAGCAGGTTAATTTTTAAAAGACATATGAAATTATGAAGAATTAAAAGAGTAAAACCAAGAGGACATTATGTATAGCAACAGAAATATTATTTGAAGAATAACTGAACGTCCATCTTCAGAGAAAGAACTGACAAATAGAAACATGCCAGACACTTATATATATATATATGGTTATGTGTGTGTGTTTTGTCAAATAATATCTTCTTTAGTATGAGAAAGGGAGAGTGGGCAATATCCAGGAACTTTGACAAACAAGTAAAAAATTAATTAATAAGAAGAAGATGTTACCCTGCATTGGTAGCATCTCGATATAGCAATGAAATCACAAGTCCAGTCCTTTTTCAAGAGAAAAAGGTAAGAAAAAATGAAATTTTGAAGGTCACAAGAGAAGGTATAATATGCATGGAATTTATTAGATGCACAGAAAACTGGTAGTATTGATGTGTGATGGAAAATTGTCATTTCAAAAGATTAGGCAAAGAAATAATATGTTGATGAAGAGGGGATAATAATATACAATGCTTTGCCCTAAATAGGCACTTGATAAATGACTAGGGAAAGATGAAACAAGAAAGGAACAATAAAGACATCTAAGTAATGTTTTACAATTTTTCAAAGTTTTCCACACTTTTATCTCACTTAACCTTTACAACCCATAGGTAAATAGGAAAGGAATTTTTATCTCCATATTAAAGATGATAAAACGAGATCAAAGCGGTTATGTGAATTACCCAAAGTAAAGCACCTATTTTTATATCAGATCCATGAATAGAATTCAGTAGTCTGTTTCAACTAAATTCCACTACCCACCATCCCACACCTGCCCCATGCCACAATGCCTTCTAACCTCTAGAATGGGTGTGTACAGTTTGCCTTCTCAGGGGCTAAGGGATAGGATGACAAGGAGAGAGAGAATTTGGAGCTCAGTAAAAAATGTTTTTTAAAATAATAATTTTTTTAATTTAAAAAGACAAATATCAGCAATATAAAGATCAATGACAACTCCAAAGGACTCGTGACAAAAAATGCTATCCCCCTCCAAAGAACTGATGGAGTCTGCAGATTAAAGCATTAAATTCTTCACTTTTATTTCCTTCATTAATTTTTCTCTAGTATAAGTGACATGCATCTTCTTTCACAACATGATTATGGAATTACGTATTGCATGATAGCATATGCACAACCTATATCATATTGCCTGATATCTCAGGAAGGAGAGAGTGGGGAGGGAGAGAACATGGATCATGAAATGTCAGAAAATTATTATTAAAATTGTATGGAAGTGTAATCTGGAAAAATATATAATTAAATTTTAATTTTAAAAAATAATGTTACTATATTAAGAAGGTTGAAGGGGACTGGGAATTCTGCCTCTAATGCAAATGAGCCTCCCCTCACACCCTTTGTCTGCCAGTCAACCAATATGTCTCTTGTAGAACAATAAAATATTCAAAAGGATGGGAGTAGGAGACATTGAAAGCAAAACTGACTTTGGAAAGTCTGGACTTCCCCCTGAAGATTAAAAAAGGTCCTGGAAATTGAGACAGTGCAGAGAAACAGAAACAAAGGGGCAACAGGTGGTAAGATTTCTCTATAATCTACTCATGATCAGCCAATAATTATCTTATAAGAAGACTTTGACCTGAACCTTTGGAATTACCCTAAAGTGGATGCAAGAGCTAAACATGAAGAACAGATTGGGAGTCAGAGGACCTAAATTAAAGTCTCAGTTTACTACCAATGGGATCTTATATGAGGCAATTCACCACTATATGCCTTCAATTCTTCATTTAAATAATTCGACTGCTGGACTATATTTATGTGTGTATACACACACACACACACATATATGTTCATGAACTTGAGACTCATGAATATAAACATTTATACACATGTACACATATGTGTATGTAAACACATATACTAATATGATCACATTTCTATATAAATTGTTGGTCTTGGTAGTTGTTTATATTTTATGCATTTAGAAACATTATTCTGAGAAGAGGTCCTTGACTTTATCACATTGCCAAAGGGATCCAAGATATAACAAAAGATTAAGAACCCCCTAAATGATATCCAAGGGCTAAATCCTATGAAGCTATAAGAACTAGCACTATAAGCTTTCAAGGATGTTTCCATGGATGGATTTCCTGCTCCCAAAATAGTGAGGGAGGGTTAGAGTAATATAAGCACACAACAGTATGTCATGAAGATAGAGGGAGCCCTATTATAGGTTCCATTGGAGGAAATTCTCGAGATTATATTTTCCAGAAGTCCATGCATTGAGGCCAAGGCAGGGTGATTATCACCTAGTGTAGAACACTATTGGGAAGGAAGAGGTCTAGCACAGAAAGCTCAAAAGAAGCTATGAGTCTCATGGCAATCCATGGTTGTGAAAACTGAGTTAAACAAGCATGGGGGGGGGGGTAAGAGCAAAGGGACAAAGTGGCAGCCAGGTCTGGGCCATGCGGAAGGTCTACTTGCTCTTGAGATTTGTTGATAAAGCCATGAAGACAGAGTCACAGAAAGAGGCAGGTGGTACAAGGAGCTGTCCTGGTTATCGTAAAGCTCTGGTTTCTGAGAGGTCAGTGCTCCTAGCTGCTGCACTGGGACTAGCAATATTCTCTAATTCTTTTGCCACCAATACAGTGATCTCAAAACTACCACTCTGCCATTAAAGAAAGCATAGTAAGCAAAGCCAGTTCCCATACACTACTCCGAAATGCATGGTCCTGAAAGTGAAGAAATATTTGTACTTCTCCTGTGCTGGAGATCTGAGAGGTTCTTTAGGGGTTGACTACTTAGGACCCATTTGGCAAGAGGTGTTTGAGAGCATTTTATACTTGGTCCACTTCCTTGTGAGTATCTTAATTCTTCTACTTTAATTAAATGTCTGCTTTGAATCCACATACCTGGTATGGAGAAACATCAGTGAGGGAATCAAAAGTAAATTCAAAGAGATAAAAATCCAAACAGCAACCTGAACCTGGGCATAGCTGTGGGGAGGAGGAGATGTCAAGGGGGAATCTGGATTTCATGTAGCTTCTGATAGCAAAAATCTTTTAAAAATCTGAAAGGATGTGATAATGAATTCCTAATAGGAAAAGCACTGATAATTATCCTGAGTGCCATATCTTCATTTGCTCCAAGGAATACTAATTTCCAACTAAAAGTACTTGGAAGTGATTGGTAGTTGTTCTTTGTACTTGAAGAGGACCAATATGACATCACTGATGATATCTTTTAACTCAAGCATAAATTGGATTTAAGTGAGATAGAATTGCACAGACATCAGCCTCATTTTCTGTTCTAGTCATTGAAGTCCAGTGGCAAGACAAATGTCAGGACAACTGTAGATGGCCTGGGATGTGGAGAATGGCCTTCTTTGTATGAGGAGCTAGAGATAAGTGAGAAAGGGACAGGAGAAATGGTATTAAATGTGAGAATAAATGGAATCTTATCCCAATTAAGCTAATCTTACACATGAGCTCTTCATTAGGACTGATCATTGAGCTAACAATAGCCCCAATAAATACTCAAACAACTATTATCAAATTAACCCAAATCATTAAAATTATCTTAGTAGAGGTGATAGAATAGATATTATAAGCACAATAATGACAGTACCACAGGGGGAAAAAAATGAAAGACTAGTTAACAGCAAATAAAAGCAAAGATTTACCCTTCTTCCTTTTGCATAATGACTTAGCCAGTCAACACAGACAAAAAGATCTATACCCACTTCCCCAAAATTGAGTGAGCTACTATAAAATAGTTAAATTGAACCAGCTCATCTATGTAGCAAAATAGTGAGAAGATTTTATAGCAGAAGTGAAAGATATATCAAACTTAATAATAACTGGTTATCCAAAATATGAATTTTAGTTCAACTTTAAGTTGAACAAAGGCGCTTATATTATTAAGCATAACTTAAACTTAAAAGTTAGTCAAATGGGGGACAACTCTTTTGACCCAGTAGACAAATTCAATTAGAGGGTAATGATAAATTTAATTATCATAGCACCAAGAGTAAAGCTCTGAGAATCAGAAGAATTGGCTTTGAGACTACATGACCACTTAGTTGTGTGGCATTAGACAAGTAATATAACCTATTTAACCCTAGTTTCTTCAACCATAAACAAATCTTCTAATAAAATTATATTTTATATTATTTGCATATCATATTTATATTATTTTGCTGCTTCATTTATATAATATAATTTAAAATAATATTATTGTAATTAATTATTGTTTATAAAGATATTATTTTGATTAACATATTTATAATATAATTAAAGTGTAATTTAAAATATATAAGAACTATTTAAATATATAAGAATAATTTAAATAATATGATTATAATTAATTATAGTTTATAAAGATATTGTTTTGATTCATGTATAATACAATTAAAGTATAATTTAAATATATAAGAACTATAATTTAAGATAAATTATATTTATTATAATTTCCTATATATTTTCATAATATTACTAAAATAATCTAGTCCTAGTCTAGAAGATAATTCATATCTATATAGTCATTTCCTCATAACTATATCAGATAGGTTGTCTATGTGTCATTGTTCCCTTTACAGATAAGGAAACTGAGGTGCATAAAGAGGATCTAGGTCCAAATCCCATCTGATACCCCTTGTGTGACATTGGGTTAGTCACTTAACCTCTGAGGGACTCAGTTGCCTCATCTGGCTTCAGAGAATCCTTTAAGTATAGGATCCCATGATCCTAACGGACTCACCTGATCTTACCCTGTTAATATCTAAGGAAAGATTTTTAGGTTGGGCTCCTGATTCCAAACGTAATATCTTTTCCCTTATCAGTGTTGCCAAACCCCTGGACCCAAACCACTCTGCAGCATTCGTGAGAGTGGTCACAACTAGATGAAAATGTAATTGAGAAATATTTAACAAAACAAGCGACAATATCAGCTAACACTACATTTTAAAACCAAGTCAATATGCTGCCTGCAGGCATCCTTATGTGCAGATTCCTGACCCCCATTTCTATGAGAGTTTGACACCATTGTCTATCACAACCTTCAGCCTCAACAAGCTATGAATTCCCTCCCTTAGCCACACCAAGTCCAGAGAGTGGCCGGGAATTGTATGATGCTGTAAGAGCATTGTCAAACATCTTGTATAAAGCCAAATTAAATACGAGTCTGGAAGCCAGTTAGAAAATGTACTTCTTTGAGAGCACAATAATATAAATTGCAGAAGAAATCTTCTGGAGAAAGTCCACTATGAATGTAACAAACACCCCAGACAGCAATCCAGAAACATAATTCATCAACAAAGCAAGATCTCCTTGGCAGGCCATTCCCCAAGGGAAATCCAAAACATCTGCAACTTCTCTGACTACAGGGGAAAGAAGACATTCTCTGACTCCTTGGGGAACTAGATTTACCAACCTCTTCCCCAAGATTATAAAACATCTCCTTATAGCACCGTCTTGTCAACATCACTGGCCCAAATTATCTATTCCCCATCCTGACTCCCCCCACATACACAAACACCACCACCACACAAATATACAACAAATACATTTATTATTGGTACCATCAACAGTGAATATGAAAAACTACAAGGTTAGTGATGGCTAAAAAGAAGGAAATATACTTAGTTTGTCCTTTTGGCTTTTACCACAAGTACAAGGGAGAGCAAGATATGACATTTTAAATGACATAAATGGTCATTTCTGGATATAAAACAGTCAGGGTGTCCTTTCTGAAGTTGTATGCTTATTAAAACTTACTAAGGTTTAAAGGTGAAGGAAGATGGTTGGGACATTCTGCTAATTAGTCCATCATGCCCTTATATCCCAACACTAAAGCCTATACTTCTAGAAAAAGTCTTGGAAGTCAAGAGGTATTTTGGGACAATAGAAGAGAAACAGTTTGGTATGCCTGCCTGCTGGAATCAGAAGACCAAGTTTCAAATATTGCTCTTTCGAGTACTGCCTATATAACCTTTTTGTATGGCCCTTCATCATTCCAAGTTTCACTCTCTTAATCTTTCAAATGATGTGGTTAGGCCCCTCTGAGCTCTATGTCCATGACCTATAAAATAAACAGAATAGAATTCCAGTTCTAAATCTAGGATCCTATCACATTGTCTTCCTATGAGGAATCTGCCCACAAAATGTCAGAAACTAAGACCTATCCTAAAGGTAAGAGAAATTTTCATCATCAACAAAGCAAGTTCTAGAGCTGCAGAGTCATCTTATGATTTTGAGAGTAAAATGTATAGATCAAGTTTTATCTTGAACTAGTCATTTTAGAGTTGGACTGTAAGAAAAGCTGAGTGCTGGAGAGTCAATACTTTTGAATTGTGATACTAGAGAAGACTTCTGAGAATCTCTTGGACATCGAGGAGATCAAATCAGTCAATACTGACAGACCATTTACTGGAAAGTCAAATACCGAAGCTGAAGCTTAAATACTTTGACCACAAGATGAGAAGACAGGACTCACTGGAAAAGACTAATGTTGGGGAAGATTGAAGACAAAAGGAGAAGGGGACGGAAAAAGATGAGATGGATAGATGGAAGCAAGAAGCATAAACTTGGATAGATTTCTGGAGATAGTAGAGAATAGAAGAGCCTGTTGGAAGAGTGAAGGAAGAACATGGCATTATTATTAATTATCCTACTACATGCAGCATGGTGCCTGCTGCTAAATAAATGCTATACATAATTCTATATTCAGAAGTCAAAGAGTAGAGTAATTGCTCCAAATTTACAGGATGATTGCCAGTGATATACTTTGTTCTGTGTTGTCTAGATTTAATCTTAGTATTCAGAATTTCTGCTGTTATTGTCTAGTCTATTAGTTATGTCTGACTCTTCATGATGCCATTTGGTGTTTTCCTGACAAAGATACTAGAGTACTTTGCCATTTCCTTCTGCAGTTCATTGTATAATTAAATAAACTGAAGCAAACAGGGTTAAGTGATTTGAGGGTCTGAGGATGGATCTGAACTTAATTCTTCCTGACTACAGGCCCAAGCTCTAGCTACTGCATCACAATTAACTTCCATAACTTGCAAAGTGATTGCTAATCTGCATTGGTAGAGTAAACTTCCCTACTGCAAGTTCCCTTTACCAAGGAAATTGCAACCTGAGTTTTTCCAAAGACAGGTTGGGTACTTACTACTGTAAGAGGACCACTGTTACCTCCACTCAACCCCTACTCCTTAGACCACAGTGGGGGAAACTTCTGAGAAAAGTGAAGGAGGTGACTGTTGAAGCAAGATCATATGTATGTCCTCAGGAAAGTCTATAGCTTTAGAAGAAGAGTTCCTCCACAAGAGGAATAAGAGAAGAACTTGGGGAAGATTGAGAGGAGGAGGAAGAGAGCAGGTCTAAATGGGAAAGGGTCATCAGTCATCGTACAGCTGGGATAGATTGATGTTTCCCTCCTCATGGTGGACTAGAGGCCAATAAAACCCCCCTCAGCAGGCAAGTCTTGATGATGGTGATCTGATCTGGCTACTTGTCTCTGCTTCAATAAGACATCATTAGAATGTAATCCACAGTTGAGATTCACATAATCTCACAAGAAGTGAGCTCCTCACTCTTTTGTATGAATCAGTAGAGATTGTGCTCATTGGGTTTGGATTCTATTAATCTTTAGGTTCCTTAAAGAATGGAACCTTTTTGAAGGGGGCCCAGCAGTCTGCCTCTTTGGGGAAGTAGAAGAAATACAAGGAAATTGTCTGAACTAGGTCAAGTTTAAATGGAAAATCAACGATGTTTTTTTTAAAACTTAACTTCAGACTAGGCTGAATCAGCTTGTACCTCATGTGGTAATTCTGAGGTGCCCCTTTATTACTTATTATTAGGCTCTTAATGTTTATAACTTTTCTAAAACTTTTGGACACCTTCTATATAGCAACTGGGAAAATGTGTCATTGTAAGCAGCATGGTATAGACCAATGGGTTTGGACTCACCCAACCTGAATTCCATTTCCCAACTCTGCCACTATCTGTATGATCTTAAATAAGCCCCAGCCTCGGTAAACTTCACTTTACTCATCTGTAAAATGAGCTTTGTAGTTGACCTTCCAGTTTTATAATTGATTCCAAAAATCAGAGCAATGTAACAACTCATTCTCCAGGAAGGAATTAAATGGTTTGGAAATCTGTTTTGTACTCCTAAATGAGAAGGAAGACTTGAAATAAGAGACATAGCATGGAATATTGGCTTGGAGCACTGGGTCCTGGTCTTGGATAAGCCACTATTAGCTCAGTGATTTTGAACTGGTCACTTAGACTTTGCTGAGTTGGTTAATGAATGCTTATCTAAATATTCTGCTGCTACTGCTATTGAGCTCATAATTCAAATATTCAGTTTGGTCAGCAGGAGAATTTCACCCCCTACCACTCACCTCCTTCTTGATTTACTAGTAATCTATCAGCTGGAGTTTACACAGCTATAAACCCTCTGGTGAGGGTTTGACTGTCCTAAAGAGGATATTCCATAATCATGGCAAGAGCTCGGTCAACAAATAGATGAAGGACTAGAATAATATTTAAAAGGATGTTGCTTTTGCCTCGGGGAGAACTATGAGAACTTAGTTCCCCAAAGACCTGGCAGAGTCATTCAGCCAGTGGTCAAGTTCAAGTGTTTTGAACAACCAGTCTTGTTGTGGCAACTAGCCTTGAAACTGGGTCAATCTGAAGGCGATTCTAGCTCCAGATTAGAGTGTGGGGCAACTGTATAAGCACCTCAGCTAATGAAAGTTGGGCAAATGTGAGAGAAGTTGCTCGATGTTAAAGGTCTAAGGTTTTTCAATAATACTTGGGCAATAGTCTGAGCTTCTCCTATCAGCGCGAGATGCCCTTTCCAGTCCCACATAAATGGTCTTGGGATCTGATTGCATGGAAAATGTTATCTTCTCATTTCTCCTTATAGCTAGAGATGGAAGGGAACTCAGAAGCCATTTACCTTACCCCTACTCATTTTACAAATAGGAAAACTGAGGCCCAGGAAAGTTAAGGGATTAACCCAAGGTAGTGAACACCAAAGGAGGGGTCTGAACACAGGTCCAGAGCAAGGGTTCTTTCTATGATATGATATGACCTTATCTTTTCCAAGATTCAACTGAGTTGCCAAATGCTTTTTCTTACATTACTCAAACCCTCTTCAAATTAGCTTGCACTTATTTATCTGTGTAAATGGCATATCTCCTAGAAGAGTATGTCCATTGTTAGAAGGGATTGTTTTGTCTAAATCTCTTTGTATTGTACTGCTACTTCATATTGTACTCCCACCCCTAAATCTTGCACATAGCTGCCAAAGTTGATAAATCAAGTTGAAAGTGAATATACAAACTAAGACAATAAATACGCTAGCCATGTGACCGTGGGAAATTGCTTAATTTCTATGGGCCTGATTTAGACTACAAAATAAAAATCACTGACATTTATCTAGGGCTTTACAGTTCCCAAACAACTTTACATAAGTCCTCATTTAAGCCTTACAACAACCCTGCTCGGGTAGTTACAACTTGTCTTATCATTCCCACTATGTAGATGAAGAAACTGAGCTTAGAGGAGTTAAATGGTTTGCCCATGGTTCCAACAGCTAGTCAGATTCAGAGACATGATTTGACCACAAGTGTTTCTGACTCCAAGCGTGAACTATGAGCCATAGAAATTTTGAAGCTAAATGAGGTCTTAAAAAAATCGTCTTTACAGAATGTCCCAGGCATCTTTGAAGCATAGCTATGAAGTCATCTTAGGTGATGAGTCTCTGAAATGCAAGAATTAGTATAATAGCCTGAAAGACTTCATGTTTTTGCCTGAGAATGATAATTAGTACTAATTTAAAAAAACTTAATTCTACATAATAGTCAGAAAAATGTTCACTGATTGGATTGGCCCTGGGATTGAATTTTTCTATCCAAATTACCATTTTTAAAACGTAAGAGAGACTTCCGGTCAAGATGGCGGCGTAGAAGCAGCAAAAGTTCAGACCTCAGAAACCCTTCCTTACCAATCGCAAACCGAGTGCTCCTAAAACACCGAAATTCAAGCTGAACAACAGGATAGGCCTGGGGAACCCTCCTGCTGGACCTGGATCAAAAGGTACCGCACCTCAAAAGCCAGAACCCTAGATCACTCGGATCTAAGGGGTAGGCAGAAGGAAGGTCCCAGGACCCATCCCCCCCCCAACCCAGAGTGCTGAGCCCACGCCAGCAGCGGGAACCTCAGGGCTCTGAGGACTCACCTTGAAAGCAACCTGAGCAAGTCTCCAGGGTGCCCAACACAGGTGGCAGGGAAACATAGAGAGAAGGGGGAAGCCTGTAGCCCCCTGGCTGGGTCCTTCCATCTGAGTCTCAAGGGAGGTCCCAGCTTTAGGGCACCAGCTGAACCCAATCCCATCAGGAGCCCTCAGAGCTACTGAAAGGACAGAAAACTCAGAGCCAGCAAAGGGGTTGCTCCAAAGAGCATACCTTGAAAATAACCTGGGCCAGTCTCCGGGCATTCAACACAGACTGTGGAGGAGGAGGTTGTTTTTTTCTCTTTCTTTTGGCTCAGGGATCATTCGGCCCACACCACCTGAACCTAATCCCATCAGGAGCCCTCAGAGCTTCTGAAAGAACAAAAACCTCAGGGCCAGTGAAGGGCTTACCTTGAAAACAACCTGGGCCAGTCTCCAGGCATTCAACACAGATTGTGGAGGAGGAGGTTTTTTTGCTTCAGGGCTCATTTGGCCCAAACCAGGTGAACCTAATCCCATCACGACCCCTCCCCCCTTAGAGAGCAGGGTTTTCTGAAAGAACCAGCTGAACCTAATCCCATCAGGAGCACTCAGAGCCCAGAGAGGTCATGCATCTCCCTCCTTAGAAAGCAGGGTCTTCTGAAAAAACAGAAACCTAGAGGCAAAGTCAAGATGGCAGCCTAGAAGGAGCATAGACCTGGAAGCCTGGCCAGAGCTTTGGAGATCCTCTATATCTGCTCCAGCTATCCAGGAAGTTTAAAACTCAGAGTAAACCCAGCCCAACTAAGCTGAACTCAATCCCATCAAAAGTCTCCAGAACAAAGGGAAGCCCAGGCTCCCCATTCATTCTCATTGACTGCTGGACTTTAAGCCAATCAAAAGCCTCCAGAGGACAGGAAACCTCAAACCCCCAACAACCCTCCCCCAGAGATAACATCAAGAGATCCTCTGTTAAAGCTCCAAGAGGGGAGACTGATAGAAGTCCCCAAAAAACAAAAAAATGAGAGGAACAAGAGCACAGACAAATACAGGGAGGAAAGAAGGGGTGAATTTGAACAAACAACAGAAACAGAAGAAAGAAACTACAATAGACAGCTACTACTCACGAAATGGAACAGAGGGGGAGAGATCAGCAAACAATAAACCAGAAATCCCAGCAAATTGGATACAGGCTGTGGAAGAACTCAAAACACAACTAAGAGAGGCTGAAGACAATTGGGAAAAGAACTTAAAAATTAACATAAGTCATCTGGAAACAGAGGCACTTGAACTAAAACAAGAAAATAATGTCCCGAAACCCAAAATCATCCAGCTGGAAAATGAGGCAAAGGAGATGAAAGATGAGGCAAAGGAGATGAAAGATGAGGTAAAGAGGACGAAAGACAATCTTCAAAGAAAATCAGACCAGAAGGAAAAAGACGACCAAAAAGCCAGAAATGAAATCCAATCTTTAAGGACCAGAATAAAACAATTAGAATCAGGTGACCTCACAAGGCAGCAGGACACTATAAAACAAAGCAAAAAGAATGAAAAAATTGAGGAAACTGTGAAGCATCTCATTCATAAAACAGACGATTTAGAAAATCGTTCAAGAAGAGACAATTTAAGAATAATTGGACTACCAGAAGACCACGACAAAAGAAAAAGCCTGGACATAATACTAGAGGAAATTATCCAGGAAAACTGTCCCAAGATCCTAGAACAAGAGGGGAAAGTGGAGATTGAAAGAATCCACAGATCACCCCCTGTATTTAATCCCCAACTGACAACACCAAGAAATGTTATAGACAAATTCAAAAATAATCAGATGAAAGAACAGGTATTACAAGCTGCCAAGAAAAAGCCATTAAGATACCATGGAAACACGGTGAGGATAACACAGGATCTGTCTGCATCCACACTGAAGGACCGAAAGGCATGGAATACGATATCCTGGAAATCAAGGGAACTAGGTCTACAGCCAAGAATAAAATACCCATCAAAACTGACTATATTCTTACAGGGGAAAGTATGGTCATTTAATACAACAGAAGAGTTCCAAGCATTCATAAATAAAAGACCAGACCTGAACAGAAAATTTGAAGTCCAACCACAGAACTCAAGAGAATCATCAAAAGGTAATTAAAAAAGAGGGGAAAAAACAACAAGAACAACAACAAAAAAAATTTTAAGAGACTCAGTAAGTTAAAATGATATATATCCCTATAAGAAAAGAGGTCAATGGCAACTCTTAAAAACTGTTGCTATCACCTGAGCATCTAGAAGAACTACACTCAGCGAGAACAGTGACAAACTGTATAGGATGAAAGGACAAGACATAAATAGGTATATAGATATATGCATGCATAAATACATATACATGTGTATGTATATATATATACATGACTAAAGCTAAAAAGGAAAAGAGGTTATGGCTAAAAGAAATGGGAAAAGAAACAAATGGGGGTAAATTTATATGTCACAAAGAAGCTCATGGCGGGAGGGGGGAGAACATCGATACACTGGAAGGGTAAAGAGGTTGGAGATAGGAAATACTCAACTCTTACGTACTTTGAAACTGACCCAAAGAGGGAAGAACAATCCAATCCATTGGGGAAGAGAATAGATTTGCACCCTATAGGGGAGTAGAAGGGTAAAAAAACAGACTGGTGGGGAGGGAAGCAGTACAAGGGAGGGAGAGGGTGGGGGGGAATTTTAAAAAGACTACAGGGGAAAATAAGGGAGGGAATAAGAAGGGAGGGGGGTAGAAAGGGAAGTACAAGGGGGACTGATTTAAAGTAAATCAATGGACTAAAAGGTAGAGCTGAAGAAGAAAGGTTAGAATTAGGGAAGGATATCAAAATGCTAGGGAGTCCACAAGTGACAGTCATAACATTGAACGTGAATGGGATGAACTCACCCATAAAATGTAGATGAATAGAAAAATGGATTAGAATCCAAAACCCTACCATATGTTGTCTCCAAGAAACACACATGAGGCGGGTAGACACCCACAAGGTCAGAATTAAAGGATGGAGTAAGACCTTCTGGGCCTCAACTGACAGAAAGAAGGCAGGAGTGGCAATCATGATATCTGATAAAGCCAAAGGAAAAATAGACCTGATCAAAAGGGATAGGGAAGGTAATTATATTTTGTTAAAAGGGACTCTAGACAATGAGGAAATATCATTAATCAACATGTATGCACCAAATAATATAGCACCCAAATTTCTAATGGAGATACTAGGAGAATTGAAGGAAGAAATAGACAGTAAAACAATTATTAGTGGGAGATTTGAACCAACCATTATCAAATTTAGATAAATCAAATCAAAAAATAAATAAGAAAGAGGTAAAAGAAGTGAATGAAATCTTAGAAAAATTAGAATTAATAGACATATGGAGAAAAATAAATAGGGATAAAAAGGAATACACCTTCTTCTCAGCACCACATGGCACATTCACAAAGATTGACCATACATTAGGTCACAGAAACATGGCACACAAATGCAGAAAAGCAGAAATAATAAATGCAGCCTTTTCAGATCACAAGGCAATTAAAATAATGATCAGTAATGGTACATGGAAAACCAAATCAAAAACTAATTGGATATTAAACAATATGATACTCCAAAACCGTTTAGTTAGAGAAGAAATCATAGAAACAATTAATAATTTCATCGAGGAAAATGACAATGGCGAGACATCCTTTCAAACCTTTTGGGATGCAGCCAAAGCGGTAATCAGAAGTAAATTCATATCCCTGAGTGCATATATTAACAAACTAGGGAGAGCAGAGATCAATCAATTGCAAATGCAAATAAAAAAACTCGAAAGCAATCAAATTAAAAACCCCCAGCAGAAAACCAAACTAGAAATCCTAAAAATTAAGGGAGAAATTAATAAAATCAAAAGTGATAGAACTATTGATTTAATAAATAAGACAAGAAGCTGGTACTTTGAAAAAACAAACAAAATAGACAAAGTACTGGTCAATCTAATTTAAAAAAGGAATGAAGAAAAGCAAATTAATAGCATCAAAGATGAAAAGGGGGACATCACCTCTGATGAAGAGGAAATTAAGGCAATCATTAAAAATTACTTTGCCCAATTATATGGCAATAAATACACAATTTAGGTGATATGGATGAATATATACAAAAATACAAACTACCTAGACTAACAGAAGAAGAAATAGAATTCTTAAATAATCCCATATCAGAAAATGAAATCCAACAAGCCATCAAAGAACTTCCTAAGAAAAATTCCCCAGGGCCTGACAGATTCACCAGTGAATTCTATCAAACATTCAGAGGACAGTTAATCCCAATACTATATAAACTATTTGACATAATAAGCAAAGAGGGAGTTCTACCAAACTCCTTTTATGACACAAACATGGTACTGATTCCAAAACCAGGCAGGTCAAAAACAGAGAAAGAAAACTATAGAGCAATCTCCCTAATGAATATAGATGCAAAAATCTTAAATAGGATACTAGCAAAAAGACTCCAGCAAGTGATCAGAAGGGTCATCCACCATGATCAAGTAGAATTTATACCAGGGATGCGGGGCTGGTTCAATATTAGGAAAACCATCCACATAATTGAACACATCAACAAACAAACCAACAAGAACCACATGATTATCTCAATAGACACAGAAAAAGCCTTTGATAAAATACAACACCCATTCCTATTAAAAACACTAGAAAGCATAGGAATAGAAGGGTCGTTCCTAAAAATAATAAACAGTATATATCTAAAACCATCAGCTAATATCATCTGCAATGGGGATAAACTAGATGCATCCCCAATAAGATCAGGAGTGAAACAAGGATGCCCATTATCACCTCTACTATTTGACATTGTACTAGAAACACTAGCAGTAGCAATTAGAGAAGAAAAAGAAATTGAAGGCATCAAAATAGGCAAGGAGGAGACCAAGTTATCACTCTTTGCGGATGACATGGTGGTCTACTTAAAGAATCCTAGAGATTCAACCAAAAAGCTAATTAAAGTAATCAACAACTTTAGCAAAGTTGCAGGATACAAAATAAACCCACATAAGTCATCAGCATTTATATATATATATATATATATATATATATATATATATCTCCAACACAACTCAGCAGCAAAAACTAGAAAGAGAAATCCCATTCAAAATCACCTTAGACAAAATAAAATACCTAGGAATCTATCTCCCGAGACAAACACAGGAATTATATGAACACAACTACAAAACACTCTCCACACAACTAAAACTAGACTTGAGCAATTGGAAAAACATTACCTGCTCATGGGTAGGACGAGCCAATATAATAAAAATGACCATCCTACCCAAACTTATTTATCTATTTAGTGCCATACCCATTGAACTCCCAAAAAATTTCTTTACTCATTTAGAAAAAACCATAACAAAGTTCATTTGGAATAACAAAAGATCAAGGATATCCAGGGAAATAATGAAAAAAAAACACAAATGAGGGGGGCCTTGCAATCCCAGACCTCAAACTATATTACAAAGCAGCAGTCATCAAAACAATTTGGTACTGGCTATGAGACAGAAAGGAAGATCAGTGGAATAGACTGGGGGCAAGCGACCTCAGCAAGTCAGTATATGATAAACCCAAAGATCCCAGCTTTTGGGACAAAAATCCACTATTCGATAAAAACTGCTGGGAAAATTGGAAGACAGTGTGGGAGAGACTAGGAATAGTCAACACCTCACACCCTACACCAAGATAAATTCAAAATGGGTGAAAGACTTAAACATAAAGAAGGAATCCATAAGTAAATTAGGTAAACACAGAATGGTATACATGTCAGACCTTTGGGAGGGGAAAGACTTTAAAACCAAGCAAGACAGAAAGAATCACAAAATGTAAAATAAATAATTTGACTACATCAAATTAAAAAGCTTTTGCCCAAACAAAACCAATGTAACTAAAATCAGAAGGGAAACAACAAATTGGGAAAATATCTTCATAAAAACCTCTGACAAAGGTTTAATTACTCAAATTTATAAAGAGCTAAATCAATTGTACAAAAAATCAAGCCATTCTCCAATTGATAAATGGGCAAGGGACATGGATAGGCAGTTTTCAGATAAAGAAATCAAAACTATTAATAAGCACATGAAGAAATGTTCTAAATCTCTTATAATCAGAGAGATGCAAATCAAAACAACTCTGAGGTATCACCTCACACCCAGCAGATTGGCTAACATGATAGCAAAGGAAAGTAATGAATGCTGGAGGGGATGTGGCAAAGTAGGGACATTAATTCATTGCTGGTGGAGTTGTGAACTGATCCAACCAATCTGGTGGGCAACTTGGAACTATGCCCAAAGGGCAATAAAAGAATGTCTACCCTTTGATCCAGCCATAGCACTGCTGGGTCTGTACACCAAAGAGATAATGGAGAAAAGACTTGTACAAGAATATTCATAGCTGCGCTCTTTGTGGTGGCCAAAAATTGGAAAATGAGGGGATGCCCATCAATTGGGGAATGGCTGAACAAATTGTGGTATATGTTGGTGATGGAATACTATTGTACAGAAAGGAATAACAAAGTGGAGGAATTCCATGGAGACTGGAACAACCTCCAGGAAGTGATGCAGAGCGAGAGGAGCAGAACCAGGAGAACATTGTACACAGAGACTAATACACTGTGGTATAATCGAACGTAATGGACTTCTCCATTAGTGGCGGTGTAATGTCCCTGAACAATCTGCAGGGACCTAGGAGAAAAAACACTATTCATAAGCAGAGGACAAACTGTGGGAGTAGAAACACCGAGGAAAAGCAACTGCCTGACTACAGCAGTTGAGGGGACATGACAGAGGAGAGACTCTAAACGAACACTCTAATGCAAATATTAACAACATGGCAATGGGTTCGAATCAAGAACACATGTGAAACCCAGTGGAATCACGCGTCGACTATGGGGGTGGGGAGGAGGAAAAGAAAATGATCTTTGTCTTTAACGAATAATGCATGGAAATGATCAAATAAAATATTATAAAATTAAAAAAAATGTAAGAGAAAATACAATTTACCCAATCTTTCCCTTTGTTCTTGTAGGTCATTTGACTGGTCAGTATTTGGTTATCCATTAAAATACTCACAATAAAAATATAATATGGAAATACATCATGATCAATGACACATGTAAAACCCAGTGGAACTGCTCATTGGCTATAGGAGGGGGGTGGGAGGAGGGGAGAGAAAGAACATGAACAATGTAACCATGGAAAAATAGTATAAATCAATTAATTAAATAAAAAATTTTAATTAAAAAAATAAATAAAAATATTTTTTCTTCTTCCTTCCATTCTCCTTCTCTCCTACTTTATCATTCTCTTCCAGAGATCTTGACAACTCCAGTCAGATTGCAATCACTGTCAATGTGATTAAGATTAAGAATGAATAAGAATGATTAAGAAATCTCTTATATTCACCTTGATAAAATATAACCATCATGACTGCTCAGAGAACAGCATAAATGAAAGGTATGATTGGCCAACAACTGTGGGCTGCTCAACTGAGAAGAGCAGTCTCCTAAAATCCAACTAGGTAATATGTTCATGACTGTTCCCACCTTCCTGAATACCAACAGAACAGAATAGAATAGAGAAATATGTTATAGTGTAGCACTTCTAGAACTCTGTGGTCTCCAGACTCCTTTATCCTCTTGAAAATCTTTGAGGACCTCTTCCCAAGTCTTACTATATTAGAAATTAAAATGTCAATATTGTTATGGAAGTAGTTTTGTCCTTGTAGATGCCATGAAATTATCTTGGGGATCCCTAGGAGTCTCCAGACCACAATATTGAGAATTGCCAATATAGTAAAAAGATGACTGGTTCTGGAGAGTATCTGAGTTCAAATACTACTTCTTATACCTATTACCTGAGTGACCTTAGTCATTTATTCTCTAGGCTTAAATTTCTTCATCTCTAAAATAAAAGGGGAATGAATTAGGCGATTCTTTTCAACTCTAGTTTTCAGTCTTATCCACAGGCAGCTCAGGACATTTTTCTCAATTCTCCTAAATTGTTTTTGCTCATAATTTTTGCCTCACAATTTCTCACTCAATTATCAAATGCTTTGTATCGTGTGCTATTTTTACCTCCTGCCCCAAGCCCTAGCCTGTCCTCTCTAACTAGATCATAAGTTCTTTGGGGGTCCATACTATCTCATCCATTTCAGCTACTACCCTTCATGAGTACTCAACAAATTCTCAAACAATGACAGCTTGAGACAAATAAGTGATAAAATGAAAGGAGAGCTTGTCATTGAGTCAGGAAGACATGAATTCAAATTTTATCTCAGATACTATCTGTGTGATCCTAGGCAAGTCATTTAGCCTCAGTTTCCTCAGTTGTAAAATGGGGATGAAAATAATAACACCTACTTTTTTGACTTATTGTGAAGATCAAATGAGGTAATATTTGAGAAGTGTTTAGCCCAACTCTTGGCACATAGCAAGTACTACATAAATACTTATTCCCTTCCCCCTTTCTCCCCCCCCCCTTTTAAACTAAAATCCTCTACCTGCCCTTGCCTTGACTAGAACCTTAGGTCCTCTAGGACTGAGAAAAAAGGGAAAAGAAAAACAAACATCTGAAATGTCTTAACTAAAATTTCCAATGTTCAAATAGGGGGCTAAGACTCTAGTACCAATTATTTTGATAAGCTGGTACAAATGATGATTCCCACCTCTCCTACCCACCCCCATCATCCTAGCACTGCTTTTGAATGAATATATCTTTAATCTACTGTATTGGCAGTAGCCCCACTCTTGTCATAGCCAGATGAGATTCCCCTACTCAGCTAGGAAGCAGAAGAGGGTTTTCATAGCATTAAAGATGTCGAACCAGGGGTACCTTAAAGGCTAACTTCCATTGAGTTTACAGCTAGATAAATTGAGTCTAGAAAGGTAAATGAGTCACCCAAAGCAACACATGAAGTAAAGCTGGGCTTAGAACCTCCAACTCCAGATAAAATGTTCTTGTCATTACAAGAGAAGAATTTTCAGGCAACCAAATACAAAGAGTTTCTACTTAAAGAAACTTTATATCACTGCTGCTAAGGCAGGAGAGAGGATGGACCTCTCAGGCAAACTTCCAAGAATCATTTTGAATGTTCAAGCAATCATCAGCACAACATTCTCTTTTCTTATTCATCCAAATTTCGGGTGGTCTATTGAGTCCTTTTTTTTTAAACAGATTCAGACAATGTCCCAAAATACAGATCATCGATGTTAATTGATGTCATTTAACTGCTACGTGGTATAGTGGATATATTATTGAAGTTGGAGTCAGGAAGTCCTGAATTCAAATCTAACCTGAGAGACAATAGCTAGGCAAATCACTTAACTTCATTGTGCCTCAATTGCCTCATCTGTAAAATGGGGTTAATTATAGCATATAACCCAGAAAATTGTTACATATAAAAAATAGATAATATTTATAAAGGACTTTGCAAACCTTATAAAATGTTTTTATAAGTTTTATTTTGTACCACTCAATTCCCTAATTGATATCCACACACCATAACACTATCTTGAATCTTACATCATAACAAAGAAAAAGAGTTAAGCAAAAGCAAACAACACAGTAAAAATATCTGGCAGTATGGGCTATAATCCTTGACCATAGCACCCCCAGCTTTTCTATAAATTGACAAGCATTTATTAACTACCTACTATGTACTAAGCCCTTCACTCAGTGTTGGGGACACAAAAATAAAAGTGAAACCAGGCAGCACCCTCAAGAAGCTTGTATTCTTTCAGAGAGGAAAAACTATGTGCCATTTGCATCAAAAGTTATGGATCTGGGGGGCAGGTAGTAGGCTCAGTACATTGACCCTGGGCAAGTCACTTAATACCCCTAGCATAGCCCTTACCACTCTTCTGCCTTGGAAGCAATACAGGGTATGATTCTTATATAGAAGGTAAGGGTCTTTTTAATGTTTTAGAATTGGAAGGGACCTTAGATAAGGTCAAATACAAATACCTTGTAACTAGTTTTTGGTTTTTGTATGTTTATTTTCTAAACTCTTACCTTTGGTCTTAGTATCAGTTCTAAGACAGAAGAGTGGCAAGAGCAAGGCAGTTGGAGTTAAGAAAATTGCCCAGGTTCAAACAGCTAGTAAATGTCTGAAGCTAGATTTGAACCCAGATCCTTCTAAGTCCAAGCCTGATGTTCTATCCCCTGTGCTACCCAGTTGCCCCTATGAGTTTTGTTATGTACCTTATCTTAGGTGCTAAGAAGAAAAGTGTACCTTCTTACAATAAGTTGTGAGTATTGTTTCATTTTATGAATCGAGACACTAAGGCACAAAAATTTTTAAAGATTTGTCCAAAGTTATAAGAATTTATGATAGCTCAAAGACCAAAATCCACTTCTGATAGCCTTGCGGGTATTGGTTTCTAACCCTATACCATGTACCCTCTCTACAAAAGACCTAAACATTTTAAAAGTTTATGAGTCTGACAATTTCAATGGCATTCCTCACTCCAGCAGTAAAATTCTAGCTCAGTCCCTGCATGGATGTTTTTTCTTAATTTCACAAACTTTGAGATAAGAATGACAAAAATTTTCTGGCTGGTAAAGGTAATGGAGTCATAGCATGCTACCCCAGTTTCAGCTTTTAAGTCTAAATTCACAACCGAAAAGATCTTCTTGTCTTTAAAACCTAGACAAGTTATTTTTTTGTAGACCTTGGATTTCCTTTCAAAATTATGTTTGTGGATTGTTTTATTTCTAGGGGGGGGGGAGTATGTTTCCCATTCTTCACAAGATTTATAGAACAAAAGACATGCTTGAAATCATTCCAAAATGAAATAATCTGCTTTGAAAAACTTGGCTATGCTAAGTAATTTTGTGGTTGAAATAGTTCTCACTTAATACTTACTATACTCCACAAAAATGTGCAAATTTGGTTAAATCATGTCACCATTACACAAAAGGCATAAGGATTGTGGTCTGACCATTAGCCAGAGAATAGAGCTACAGGTATAAGCAGTTGGCATGGGGCAGTGGATAGGCTGTTGAATTTAGCATTGGGGAGAGCTGGGAATAAATCCCAACTCTGAAGTTTACTAGCTATATGATCATGGTCAGTCACCTAACTGCCCTTCATTATCTGTAAAATGGGGACAATGATACTATATCTGTCCTATTGCACCTACCTTATGAAGTGGTTGTGACTTTCAAATGAAATAATCTATAAAATAAAAGTTTTTCCAACTTTTTAAGCACAAGGCAAATATCAGGGTGCTGTTGATTGAGTCCCCATCAGAAGAGTAATGTTGGTGTTGCATTAGTATAGACTTGTTTTCCAGTTGTGTCCAACTCCTCATGACCTCATTTGAGGTTTTCTTGACAGAGATACTGGAGTGGTTTTCCATTTCCTTCTCCAGTTTGTTTTGCAGATGAGGACACTGAGGCAAATAGGATTAGGTGATTTATCCAGGGCAACATAACTAGCAAGTGACTGAAACCAGATTTGAACTCGATGTTAAGACTTCCTCATTCCAGAACAAGTTCTATCCACTGTACCATCTAGCTTCCCCTAATGATAGGGTAGAGTAGTAGAAAATGTCCCATCAATAAGGGAAAATAGTGTCTCAAAATGAGAGAGAGCACACATAAAGTAGGAAAATGTTTTAGGTCTTCTCTACCAGGGATAATTGCTGTCATTACAATGAGATATAAAGTTTTCTAATTGTAGAAGTAATTCTTCTCCAACCCCATCCACCACATTGGCTCATGTTATTATAGGATTTAAAATATAAAATTATTCATGTACATGATTTCATAAATATCATGATTTTAGCTCATTATAGCCCCACCTAGAACTCCAAGAACACCTCCAAAAATGTAATTCCTAGAAATCACTTCCCATTAAGATTCTTATCTTCTGCCCATTTCAAAAGACTCCAAAAGAAGCCTTGCTTCTAGTATACATAAAACTACAAATAGTCATGCTTCCATTTATGTAAAAAAAAAAAAAAGCAGCCATTCTCACACCTAGTTCATTACTATTCCTTTTCCAAGAGCAGATGTGCATCACCCTCATGAATCACTTAGCTTGGAACCTTACCCTATTCAAAAAGACGAAGTCAAATATAACTCAATCTGGGGTACTCTCTTCCCCCTCCATATTTCTTCAATGTCTGCACCTGAAATCAGCTAAGAACTTCATGATAATGACATATTCCCCCATTCCCCAGAAGTCAGTATCTCAAAGAGAAAGGAAAGGCATTATCTCATGAAGATCAACTTCAAATACCACAACCCAGAGTCATACACATTCCCTCTGAAGCCATATTATCCCTGATACATCTCTGGCAGGGTTCCCCCCAGTTTTGGTGCAACAGTCTTTCTCCAGCAACAAAATGAAAAATGTTTGATGAAAGCAGGAATTCATGCTATCAGAAAATTCTTTAATTACTTGCTAATGTCTTACCTTAGTCTTCTATTAATACCTTAGTTGGTAACATCTTTAATAGGTATTAGTGAACAGATAAGTACACTCTGGAGGTGCCAAATAAAGTGCGAGAAAGAAAGGTAGAGGAAAGGATTCCTCTGTGAACATGCCAACCTCTATGGAAAAGTTCCTTGGCTTGGTTGCCTGTCTCACATGGAACCCCAGAATTCCATTTGATATCGCAAAGATGACTATTCTTTTATGTTGTTGTTGTTAAAAATTGCTTTCAATTAACAAGCATTTATTTTCACTCTTTCCTACCTCCCCCTTCCACTGAGGAAAAACTGGTCATGTCCAAAACTGTGACCTCTCAGGAGGTGGGGAGCATTCTTCAACATCAGTCCTCTGGAAATCATTATTTACAACGGTAGTGATCAGAGTTCTTAATTCCTCCTAAATTCATTTTTACAATATAGTCATTTTATTACAAATTGTTCTCCTTATAATTGGTTCTGCTCTCTTCGCTCTGCTTCAGTCCATATATGTCTTCCTAGATTTCTCTGAAACTATCTTTATCATTTCTTATAATTCAATAGTATTCCATCATATTCATAGAACATAAGTTGTTAAGAGGTAACTATTCTTTAAAAGCTCCCTTTTTACAAGACATTAACGGGCTTATCACTTTATAGTCCCACTGCTCCCTTTCAACCCATTGTTTCCAGGAACTTAAGTTCATGTAACTAGTTAGAAATCAGGAAAATGTGAAGGCATGTAATTACTACTATAATGACATAATCCATATATATCTTGCTGGACCTAGTGATGTTTTGCAAATATACTTTTGCCTAGAAACTATACAAGCAAAGACAGACCTGATTCGGTTTAAAGCTTGAGCAGGTCCAATTTATAGTTCATGGAGTCCATTGCCCAAAGGATAAAATCTGGATTTCTTTGACCTTGCCAATAACATTGTCTCACAATTTACAAGAGTCATTAAATCACTTAACCAACTGGTTCTACTTCTATGCCCACAGATCCAACTTAAAGCTATAGTACTATGGAGATATTGCTTTTATCCTGATTATAAAGAGGTAATCTTATGCACAGATATTGACCATTGGAGTTACAGAATCATTGAGTCAATTGCCAAATATTGATTAGGTGCCTACTCTGTGTCAGGCAGCATGCTGATATTAGAAATAGAAATATGACTGAGAAAAACTGAACATGAAAAATGCCAACTACAGAGGAATTGATTGTAGCAGAAGGCAGGGAAATGGATCCAATCAGGGTGTCTTAGAGGGTAGAAAATAAGAAATGGAATAAACAAGTGAAAACAAACAATAGTGAACCAGTCATGGATATGTCTTTTTAGTTGGGTTCTGCAATCTTCAGAATCAGAAGAGGATTAGGAACACTAAAGAGTATGTGATATAATAATAAATGGTAACAGAGAAAAGACCAAACTCTTCAATGATTTTCATTTTTTCCTTCTGTTTTTCTCTGCCTAGGAGATGAATGTTTAAACTGGAGCAGAGAAGGAAAAAAAGAACTTCATTAAGAATGAATACATGAACTAAACAAGGCGATAGTAAAAAAAATAGTGATGAATTCAAATCATGAGGTCCAGTTGGAATATATCCTAGTGAATTCTCAGGGGTCTCTCTTATTCCAATGGCAATGAATGGGACAGTTTCCAAAGATTTGGAAAGGGGAAAATGTTTTTATTTAAAAAAAAAAGTGGAAGAAGGCAGTAGAGTCAGCCAAATATAGACCAATCAATTTCATTTATAGCAATTTTTTAGAAAGAATTGATCATAAAAAAACCAGTGTGGTTTCATTGAGAACAATTGCTGTCAAACTAATTGCATTTCCTTTTTCTTCAGGATTAATATATTGGTAGAGCAGGGCAATGATGTAGATATAGTTAACCTAGATATTAGCAGAGCATTTAACTCATCCTCAAGACCATGCTATTCTTATGGACAAGATGCAGAAATGTAGTCTAGATAATGGAATAATTGGATGCATTCAGTTATGGTTGAATGGCTGGTGCCAAAAAAAATAAAAATAAAAACATTCAAGATTCACCATCAGGTTGAAAGAGGCCTCTAGGAGAATGCCCCATGGTTGGTGTTTGGCCATGTGATGACAATGTGAAAACAGTGTTGTCAATGACTTCAATAAAAATATAATTGACTTTCTTCCCAAATTTGTATAGAGCATGAATGTAGAAACAAGCATAAACACATTGCCTAACATATTCAGGATCCAAAAAGATCTCCAGAAGCTAAATATCAGGCTAAATATAACAAAATGAAAGTTAATAGCAATTTCTAAAAGCCTTATTCTTAAATCCAAAAAGTCAACTTCATGAACATAAGATGAAGCAATCTTAGCTAATGTAAAAATGGAGATTTTGAGCCCCAGAAGTCCTTGGTATTTCCTTCAATCCCCAGAAGTCCCTGGTATTTCTCAGAATTCACTATAATCTCACCTGAGTCCTCAGGTTGGAGAGATCAAAATTGGTATTTAACTGGCAGTAACACCTCCCACGCAGGAATGGGCTAATCAGCCACGGGCATGTGGTTTTTGTTTTGTATCTTCTTTATTCCTTGATTTCTAATAATCCTTAATAAACCTCATAAAATATAATATTTTTATTATTAGAGATAAAATTAATTTTTACACTGGAGAGCCAAACCCTGGAGCAATTGTAGAGCTTTTTTGGTGGACAACAAACTCAATGTGAATAAACAGTGTGATGTAGCAGCCAAAAAAGTTAATACAATCTTAAGTTTGTCTTAAAAGAGACATGATTTCTAGGACTAAGGAGATCATCTCCCATTGTGCCCTTCTTTGCTCAATCCTCATCTTGAAAATGAGTTGGATCAAAGACACACGTGATACCCAGTGGAATCATGCATCGGCTATGGGAGGGATGGCAGGAGGGAGGGGGAAGGAAAATAAAATTATTTTTGTTTCCAATGAATAATGTTTGAAAATGACCAAATAAAATAATGTTTAAAAGTTAAAAAAAAAAACAGGAAAAAAAAGACAATGGTGTTGGGCTCTAGACTGTCAATCAATAAATATTGATTAAGTGTCTATTGTGTGACAGGTACTGTGGTGAGTGCTGGGGATATAAAAAGAAGCAAAAGATAGTCCCTACCTTCAAGAAGCTCACAACGTAATAAATGTCACATTTCAAGAATGACATTGATAAATTAAAGAATATCCAGAGCAGGACAATCACTATGATTAAGGGCCTTAAGATTATGCAATATGAAAATTCTTGGAAGAACCAGACATGTTTATCCTTCTAACAGACCTGAATTCTCTTTTAGAATATGTGAAGAACTGTCATGTGACAAAAGGATGAAACTTGTTCCATTTGACCTGAGGTCACAGAATCAGAACACTGGATAGAAAATGAAAAAAGGTAAATATATACTTGAATTTTTCTACCACCCAGAACTTCCAATGGAAATATCAGAGACCGTTACAGATCTCTTTCAAAAGAAGAGGGAAATGTCTTATTTCTCATACAAGCACTTCAAATGACAGGATATTTAATGTGGGACAGGCTTTACTTACCCTGACTCTTCCCCAACAAAACACACATACAATACACACAATTAACTCATGCCATAGCTGCATATAGTCCCTCTCTACCCTCTCCAGTGGGCCTCTTGCCCATGGGCCAATACAATCCTCCATACTTAGGGTACATCATAAGGCTGAGGGCATCTAAAGGAGAAAAGGGCAACAATGCTCTCAAGAATCAATCCTTCTACTAGGGGCAGCTGGGTGGTCCAGTGGATTGAGAACCAGGCCTAGAGACAGGAAGTTCTGGGTTCAAATCTATCCTTAGATACTTCCTAGCTGTGTAACCCTGGGAAAGTCCCTTAACCCCCACTGCTTAGCCCTTACCACTTTTCTGCCTTGGACAGAAGGCAAGAGTTTTTGAAAAAAAAAAGAATCAATCCTTCCCCCCAGTACTGCACAATACACATAAGAAAGTGAAGGGGAAAATAAGTATTTATAAAGAACCTACATGTGCTGGTATTGTGCTGTGTTTTACAAATATTATCTCATTTGATCTCTACAATAATTTATCTTCAAAACTACCTATGAGGATGTCACTATTACCACATTTCATGGTTGAGGAAACTGAAATAAAGATTAAGTGACCACCCAAGATCACACAACTAGAAGTTTAAAATACCAGATCCAGCACTTTATCCATTTTAGCATCTAGCTATCTCTACCTCACCAGTATAAGATTTAAATAAATGCCAAATACTCCAAGTATTGTATTTTATAAATATTGTTAATAATCACTTGAAGTAAAGGAATAAAAAAGTAAATAGAAGTATAAAAACATAATTATCTAACAAAAATAAGACCATGTGAAGAAATTCTTTCGCCTCTCCCAAAAAGCCCACTTCAGCCATCCTTGATCATAAGAAGAGAGAGAAGTGAAGCTACACAAAATTTATATCCTTCCTCTGTCAGCATGTCATGTGAGGAGGAAAATGGGATGCTGGAAACTGGAGTTTCTGGGGAACAGGTTCTAATTATACAATCCCCCCTGTGATTCCCATGGGAAACAAGCATGTAGAAATATTCCAGATTTACATGCCTAGTTTCCCCATGAAATCAGTACACATAACCAAGTTATATCTCTAAAGATCTTTAACTAGAGGTACATACAATATTGTACTTCCTAAGGGAAAATTACAATAATTTAGGGATAAGGTAGAAATAAAAGAAAAAGAGAACAAAACCAATGATTGCTAAGTATATTGACAAAAAGCCAATTAGGGGGCAGTCCCCTTTGGCATAAGAGTGTACATTCAAAATAAATGCATTCAACCCTCCACAGTTCAATTTTACTATATCTCAAAGTTCATTCTGGATCTTTTGGTGCAGTGTTGTAGTTTCTGCAGTCATCTCCATGGCACCTTCTCCAAATAGTACACTTTCTTAATTTGGGAAGGTAGCAAGTTTCTTATCCTAAAATTACTCTCAAAGAAGAAAAAAAAATTATAAATCAAGAATTTTATGAAAATATACAACAGTTTGAGATTCTGATTTTTTCTACTTCGTGGCTCTGCTTTTTAATTTTCATCAGCTCTCATCAATTTTTCCAAGAATTCATGTCAAGCCACTCCTGCCAGTCTACATCATTCAGTTCATAGCTTGACCCAAGAGCTTCTTACCATTCTGTTATTCCTTTGGTTTGATCCCATCTCTGATACATGTGAATCCCTTAAGGGAGATCGATAGGCTTTCTCTCCAGAGAATTTAGTTCCAGACTCTCTCTATAGCTCTTTATCTTTTATTCTCTCCAGTTCTTTTCAAAAGCCCAGAATAAACAAAGGAATCAATCATCCTCAATATGGTGCCCTTTAGGGGCAAGGAAAGTGCTCTGGGTTATGAGAGTTGACATTTTCTAAAAGAGCTCACCTTACCAAGGAAATTTAACACATCAATAAAGAGATCCAGAAGAACCTCCATTGCATTCCCATGGGCACACCCTTCATAGTTGTTTTAGGTTGGTGCAACCTCAATAGGAATAAAAGTGTGACTTCCATCCAAAAAAGTTCATACACTTTTAGACTTTATCAAGAAAAGCTCAGTGTTGCCAATTAACAAGTGTTCAAAAGATATGAACCAGAAGTTTTCAGAATAAGAAATCAATGTTAACAATTAACATATGAAATGGTCTAGATTACTATTGATTAAAGAAAGCAATTTTTAAAAACTTTGAGGTACCACCTCATACCTATCAGATTAACTAAAAAAAAAGGAAAATGAAAGTGACAAATGCTAGAGGAGATATGAAAAAAATAGAAGTACCCATGCACAGTTGGTGGAGTTGCAAACTGGTCCAACAATTCTGGAAAACAATTGGAACTATGCCCAAAGAACAATAAAACTGTGTGTACCATTTGACTTGGGAATACTACTATTAGTTCTGTATTCTAAAGAGATCAAAGAAAAGGGGGAAAAAAATCTGAATAAAAAATATTTTGAGCAATTCTTTTTGAGATGGCAAAGAATTGGAAATTGATGTGCTATCATATCATTGGGGAATGACTGAACAAGCTGTGGTATATGACTGTGATGAAATATTATTGTGCTATAACAAATGATAATCAAAGCAGTTTCAGAAAAACCTGAGAAGACATCTATGAACTGATGTGAAGCAAAGTGACTAGAACCAGGAGAACACTGTATACGGTAACAGCAATATCATAACAAAGATCAACTGAAAGACTTAACTTCTTTAATCAATATAATGAATCAAGGCAATTCCAAATGACATATGATGAAAAATTCTAACTACATTCAGAGAAAGAAGTAATGAACTCTGAGTGCAGATTGATAGATATTTTCTTCCATTTTCTTTCTTGCTTCTTTAGCAATATGGCTATTATGGTAATATGTTTTACATGACTTCACATCTATAATTGGTGTCACGTTGCCTGTCATTTCAATGGGTAGGAGAAGGTACTAGAGAGAGAGAATTTGAAACTCAAAAAATAATTTTAATGACTATTTTAAAAAAATTTTTAAGAAACACCCAATGTGCAAGACAGAGGAAGCCCTAGTCTATTCTTCTCTGACTTGGTTGAACAATATCTAGATTATTGTGCTTTGTTCTGGGTGCCACACTTTAGTACAAATATCAATAAGCTGAAGACATACAGAATAGGGTGAGCAAAGTGCTGTTAGTGTTGGAAGTCATGCTACATATGGATTGGTTGAAGGACCCCAGAGTGTTCAGCTTAAAGAAGGTAAGGTCTGGAGAGGAAGTGGAAAGTAAACATGCTAGTTAGCTGAATTCAACTATTTAAAGGACAGTCATATGGAAGGAGAATTAGGCTTATTTTCCTTGGCCTCAGGGTATGGAAACAATAAGAATAATAAGAAGTTTCAGACAATTTAGGCAGCATGTAAGACAAATACTATTAACTATTAAGAACTGTTCCAAAGTGGAATGGTTTGCCTTTCAGGAGGTGGTGAGCTCTTCTTCATTAGAGGTTTTCAACTAGAAGCTGGATAACTACTTCTCCAGGGTCTTATAAGGAAAAGCTACCCAAGATAACCTTGAAACTTCCTTAAAACTCTTGAGACTGTGCTTCAGTGTGTATACAGGCTGCCATTATACAGCTGGAATACAGCTTTCACTGACACTCAACTTAGGAGTCTTCCTTTCCAAGTTACCAATGTAATGAAAAGGATGATAAAGTTTTGTGTCTTCCCTTAAACTCAGATAACAAAAAGGGAACTGAGTGCATTAGATTATTATCATGAAATTTCTTCTGATTGTGATTTTCTGAGTGTCTTGTGAAAGCTAACTTCAAGTCAATAAATGTTTATTAAACACCTACTATATGGCAGCTACTATGCCAAGTACTTAGGTTACCAAAAAAAGTGAAAATAGTTCCTGTTCTTATAGTCTAATGAGGAAGATAACATACAAGATCTCTGTACAAACAAGATATAACTAAATAGATTGAAGATTATTTCAATCCTTCAATTGCAAAGACATGTTCATCTGATTGTGAGTAAAGTTTAAGAGTTAATCCTGTAACCACAGCCCATCAGGACACAGTCAAGAATCAGCCAACAGTAAGCTCTGCATTTCTGGTTATTCTTTTCAGCATTTTGTTAGTCAAAGGACTGTCTTTCTATTTATAAATGCAAAACAGCCTTCCAAGTAATTTCACTTTCAAACATTATAGACAAAAAATTTTAAGACATTAATTTTAAAACCAAAATATTCAGAGTCCTAGGAAATGTTTAAGTTAAAAAAATGTATTATAAACAATACCCTGAAACCCTTTTTATTGAAGTTTTTCCCTTCTCTCATCCCTTTTCCTTTATGTTTCTATTGATCAAATATGCCATTTGCTTCACAACACTTGCCTGACATAAATGGGTGTCTTTTTTCTCTTTTACTGCATGAGCCACATGTGAGCGTAGAAATATGTGTTACAGATTTCCTTGTATTAATCTTGATGAGAGTGAAATTCTCCAAAAGTCATGCAAGACTCAACTCGTGATGTCCTTGGGTGCCACAGTAAGCCATAAGTTGTTTACATTAGCAAATACATTTCAACAAAAACACATGTTGGCAGTTGGCTCACCCTCTGCCCCATCCCCAAATTCCACATATAAACTACTCTTTTGAGAGCTAAATTTTTCATGGACGTGGTTAGAAGAAATTTCATTTGAATGCTACCACTTTCTATCTATGTAGTAGTTTCCATTGGGAGATCATGAAGCATTTTAGTTGACTTTTCTTTCATTCTCACTGCATTCCAGAGGGGTAAATCATTTGCCAAGCTTTATAATACAAAGTTACTCTGACTTATCGGAGGTCAAACAGTAAATATGAAATTTTGCTTTCCAAATGGATAACTTTCCAAAAGTCACTCTTTATCCATCCCTTTTTATCCAGAAAAGTGTTTTGGCACATCATTAGGCTGACCATCAAAAAAGAAATGTTAGTCCACCTAGATACAAGTTTAGGGATCCCAGGATAAGCACTATACTTGGCATGGCAACACTAGTTTTGTTCTCTCTCCCAGAGAGTTATCTCTTTTAACAATATCTTTTAAAGAGAATAAAAAAGTTCAGTAAATCTTGCCATCAAATGAGTCTGACAATGTATACAATGTTCCATACCATAATCTTCTGCTTCTTTGAAAGGAAAAAAAGGCAATTCCACCCCCCCCCCTTTGATAGGAATAAATTTGATCATCTACTTACATAGCAGTTAGTTTCAGATTTTTGTTCTTATACAATTTTGTAACCATATATTATCCTCATTCTACTTATTTAACTTTGCATGCATTCATATAGTTCTTTTGCTTTTCTGTATTCTTCATATTCATCACTTTTTCTAGCACAGTAATATGTCATTACATGCTTATACCCCGATTTTAAAGCCAACTTTCAATGGACATCAATATTGCTTCTAATTCATTGCTATTACAAAAAGTGCTGCAAAATATATTTTAAAGTACATGAGTCATTTCTTTTTCTCTTTGAACCCCTAGTATGTAGTAGAGTGAAAAGAAAGCCAGATTTAGAATCAAATGAAATGGATTCAAATTCAACTTGGCTTTGAACAAAATTGCTTAATATCCTGATGCCTCAGATTCTTCCTATATAAGATAAGGAGGATTAACTTTCCTCAAATGGTTTTGCTCCTGATTTTCTTAATATCCTTTCCAATTCTAAATCTATGATCCTATGATATGCCTATCCATGCAATCGCTGGACTACATCTTCATAGATCAAACTCCTTTGTTTTACAGTTGAGGTAGTTTAGTGGCTTCACCAAGATCACATAGTGGAATACCATTAGAACCCAGGACTCCTTTTGCTTAGTCCAATGACCTTTCCATTCTGTTACACATAGAGCATACCAACTAGAATCCATCCCTAGCCATTTCATTTTGGAAAAGGACTGAATTATTACTTGGCTTCAGACTTCTTGATTGCTGGTCCTATCTTGGACTTGAACATTCAGATAGCATCAATTCCTTAATTCCTGGTTTCAGTAGTCTCCATGGTATAGTTCAACCCCACTGTAGCTAGTGTTCTAATAGCCAGTTCAGACATTCCTGCATTAGGTTGTAGATGTGTGGACACACACAGAGATTCAGAGCACTTTCTTCTAAACTGATGAGCTCTTTTAAATCAATTGTTCAAAAAAACAAGCCATTCCCCAACTAATAAAAGGGCAAGGGACATGAATAGACAATTTTCAGATAAAGAAATCAAAACTATTAATAAGTGCATGAAAAAGTGCTCTAAATCTCTTATAATCAGAGAGATGCAAATCAAAACAACTCTGAGTTACCACTGCATACCTAGCAGATTGGCTAACATGACAGCAAAGGAAAGTAAAGAATGCTGGAGGAGATGTAGCATAATTGGGACATTAATGCATTGCTGGTGGAGTTGTGAATTGATCCAACCATTCTGGAGGGCAATTTGGAACTATGCCCAAAGGGCTTTAAAAGACTGCCTACCCTTTCATCCAGCTATAGCACTGCTGGGTTTGTACCCCAAAGAGATCATAAGAAAAAAAGACTTGTACAAGAATATTCATAACTGCGCTCTTTGTGGTGGCAAAAAAAAAATGGAAAATGAAGGGATGCCCTTCGATTGGAGAATGGCTGAACAAATTGTGGTATATGTTGGTGATGGAATACTATTGTGCTCAAAGGAATAATAAAGTGGAGGAATTCCATGGGGACTGGAACAACCTCCAGGAATTGATGCAGAGTGAGAGGAACAGAACCAGGAGAACATTATACACAGAGACTGATGCACTGTGGTACAATTGAATGTAATGGACTTCTCTACTAGCAGCAATGCACTGATCCAGGACAATTCTGAGAGACTTAATGAGAAAGGACACTATCCACATCCAGAGAAAGAACAGTGGGAGTAGAAACACAGAAGAAAAACAACTGCTCAATCACTTGGGTGGATGGGGACATGATTAGGGATGTAGAATCTAAGCAAACACCCTAATACAAATATTAATAATACGGAAATAGGTCTTGATCAATGACACATATAAAACCCAGTGAAATTGCTCATTGGCTATGGGGAGTGGGGGAGAGAAGGGGATGGAAAGAACATGAATCATGTAGTCATGGAAAAGTATTCTAAATTAATTAAAGTTTTTCCATTCACAAAATTTAATAAATACATTTATGAGCTCTTAAGAAATCTTAAGGATTAAAAAAACTTCAGTTTCTTTTTGCTAGCCCTTTGCACTAGACTCACCCATTTTAAAATATTGTGATCCCCTTCATCCTCTTATCAAGAATGTCTGTCACTGCAACAATTTGGGCATACCAAACATTACACATGCCAAATTGGCTATGCATTTAAATCAAAGATCCTTCCACCACAGCAGGCAGCTCCAGTACAGCAAACAAATCTTTGGACTGAGAATAAACCAGTGTATACACAGGCTATAGTGTTTGGATGTCAGAGCACACACAACCTTTTTTTTTTAACCTTCATTTCAAAACATTTGTTTTGAAAAGAATTTTCCAGACACAAGCTTCCTGGTTGGTCGTTAATGAGTCATTCTTGTCAGCTTCAAAGGCAAAATGTTTCCTGATTGGCCAGCCAAACCTTATCTTTAACAGCCTCTCTAGATAATCAAGACAGAAAGGGAATGAGAAAACACATTGGTCAAACAGTAGAGCACAATTTGTAAATCCTTACCTTCATAGCTCAAACTATCCTCATCTGGACCTGACTGACATCAGGGGTTACCAAGATATTTTCATGTCAACTTTCAGCTCATGGACCGATGATTTATCATTTTTCCTTCAAATTGTCTGTTTGAACAACCAGTCATGAATACCCACTGTCAGTAGGTCACTGGCCTTGTGTCTCAGTCCTCCAGATGCTTATAGCTGGATAAGATAAACATATATAAGAAAGGCATTTAGAAACTTACAAGGAAATACAGGAATAAGTGCAAATTATTATCATCTTCCTGAAAAGTAAATTTTTCAATGCCTCTGATTGTTTCTCTATATAGTAAGAAAGAATTGCCATTTCTCAAACAGGCATGCAAAATTAAGTCCTGATGCACATATGTCATACAGACACAACTCAGTCTCATTTTTTTAGATATTTTCTAGGAAATCCTAAATTTTCTATCTCTGTTTGTTCTTCTATGCCAATCCTCCTCATTCAGATTCTTATAAGACATACTATGTAAAGAGGATTAACTTTAACATTTAAGTACTCAATGGATTATATTATCCATAAATCTCAGTAAATAAGTGATATCTTTATCCCTCTGTATACAAGATTTTAACATTCTTATATTTCACTACTTATCCCAATATTCAATATCAACCTTTAATTTTTAAGGGACTACTCTTTGTCCAGGAATGGAAAAAAAACAGAAGTCCCACTTGTGTATTTGTTTATAGTCTTCTCTACTTTCACACCCAGTTATTTCTGAGTTCTAATTTATTCCACACCAAAGTAATACCTGTAATGTGATTTTCCTGAGAAAAGTTACAAGGTCAAATAGAGGAAAGGTACTTCAGAGGCCAACCTCCTCATTTTAGATGAGGAAGTCAGCTCAAAGACCTTCATGCTTCTCTGGGATTCATTGTTTTAAAGAAAGAAAAACTTACCTTCTGTCTTAGAATCAATATTAAGTATCAGTTCTAAGGCAGAAGAAGAGTAAGGATTAGACTGTGGCTAAGTGACTTGCTCAGGATCACATAGTTAGGAGGTGTCTGAGGTCACATTTGACCCCAAGATCTCCTGTCTCTAGGTCTGGCTCTTATCCACTGAATTACCTCACTGCCCCTTGAGCTTCTCCATTTCAAAGCAGACTTCTCATCTCTGAAGTTCACTCTGTCCCTGAAGCCTCCTCATCCTGAAAGTTCACTTCTAACCAGGTCTCTTCATACTGGAAGTATATTCAGCCTTTGATGCTTCTTCATCTAATTAGCCAGGTCCTTCCAGAACCTCCATTTTAAGAAACGTGCCCCAGCAAGCCATGTTTTCATTCCTTATTTATGCTTTGGATACCTCTCTCTCCAATCCAGTTTTCAGCTTCCTTTTATAAGTTGTCTCCCCAGTTATAATATAAGCCCTTTGAGAGTAGGGATTGTCTTTCTTTCTGCTTGTGTTTATATTTTCACTGCTTAACACAGTGCCTAATTCATAGTAAGTCTTGATGGAAATTAAGTGATTTAATTAAGGTCATGCCAGTAGTAAATGCAGATCAGGGAACTTGACACAAATCCTTTGAATCCAGAGAGCTGTTTTAACTACATCTTTCCAAAAAATCATTGGATAATCTGTGTTCAAAATTTGTCATTTCAATTATTTTTTCTCATTCCCTGCTGCTCTGACTTAGGATCTAAAAGAGCATGATAGATAGATAGAAAGATGGATGGATAGATAGATAGATAGATAGATAGATAGATAGATAGATAGATAGATAGATAGATAGAAGATAGATAGATAGATAGAGAAAGATTTATATTTCAGATTATTTAATCTTTACTATAGCTCTCCATTTCTTTCCCACCCCAGATCATGCTTCATTCATCTAGTCATCTATCAGAACATGAATGACCACCAGGATAGTGATCTTGGATTCCATCTGCCTTGCCATGCACAAAATTATCCATCTGATTCCTCTCTTCACCTCTTGCTCAAGACTTAAAAGTCAAATCTATATTACTATTTCTCCTTTAAAAAAAGAATCACAATATGAATGCCTTGACTTAGACACTAAAACCAAATAAAAAAATGGATCCACCTACTAGAAATGTAAGCTTCTTGAGCACAGGGTTTAACTTATTTTTGTATTTAAAACCTCAGTGCTTAATACATGTCTAGTCTATAAAAAAGATCTTAATAAATACTTGATAATTTATTGAGATGGAGAAGCAGCCTGGTGTGATGAAAAGAACAAAGGACATGGAGTCAGATGGCATGAACACAATCCTCTGATCCTTATGTTCACTATCTATGTGTCCATGGACCATTCATTTTCCATTTCTTATCCTTTCAACCAAGTCTATGCATCACCAGATAGTTAGTGAATTCATGGTGACGGGCAAGGGGGAATTCCTGATAAAGTTCTAATAAAAAATAAGCATTTTAATGGAATATTACTCTGCTGTAAGAAATTATAAAATTAACAGTTTCAAGAGAACCCTGGAAAGATTTGTATGAACTGATGAAGAGTAAAGTTAGAAGAACCATAAAATAACTTCATAATAAAAGACAAACCTTTGAAAAACCTAGGAATTCTGATCACTGCAATGACTAACCATAATCCCAGAGGACTCATGATAAGCATGCTGCCCATCTCCAAATAGAGAAACATTAAACTCAGTGCAGATTGAGGCTTTTTTTTTACAAGACTAATGATGGAATTTGTTTTACTTGACTATACACATTTGTAATAGGGATGAGGTGAGAAGAAGAAAAATTAGATTTGCATTAATTGAAAATAGATTTAATTTTTTAAGAAAGGTTAATTAATCACTTCAACTAACCAAGACTAGCCTCCTTTAAAATAGCACTGTTGAAGCAAGAAACAGTACAGCAAACTCCTCACTGCCAAAATTCCAAACAGACCTAGAAAATGCACAAAACCAAAACCTGGTGGTGAAATCCAAGAAAAGATCAGAGTGACTAATTCTTCCAGACTAGCTCAGCATAGGAATATAGATAAAGAGCTCTGAGGACACTGGAGTCAGGGTATGGCCAGGAGCATGGTAGATAAAAAAAAACTTAGAATGCAAGGAGAGGCTGTGCATCAAGGCAAGAGGAATTCCTAGACCCATACCAAGGCACCTTCAGACCCAAACTGGGGAACTGAAGACAAACATAAGTGCCCACTACCCAGTTCTGAGTCACTGATTCAGACTGAAAAAGAGACTTTCACCTAAAGGTGGCAATCCAAGGTGAGGAACAGTTGCAGGCTGTGGAAAATGTACAAAAGCAAATTTAGAAGCAAATATTAGTGGTTTGATTCAGATACTATATTCAGAGCAGGTTGTTGTTTCCAATTTCTGCCCCAGTCTACAGTCTGTGGAGGAATAATGAGACCAGAAATACCTAACCAAGCAAAGCCTGAAGTTCTATAATTCAAAACCTGTAGAGCATTCCAACTGACTGATAGTGGCTGAGTGAAGCAGCAATATATTATTGCTCTGACCCAAATCTAGGTCAAGAATTAGCAGAGCTTGGACAATAAAGACAATAAGGTTTTGGAAGTCCTAAAATCCTGCAAAACCCCAACCTAAGCTTTCTTTCTCTGAGAGTCTGGAACACCACAATATCCACTATCCTAAGAAAGTACCAATAGGATCATCACAGACCTTCCCTCTAGAAATTCACAGAACCTAACTCTAACATCACATCCAAAGTTAAACAATATTCTGGAAGAATGTCCAAGTAATAAAGAATCCTATCATTAAAAAAAAACTCTTATGGTGACAGAGATGCTCAAAACACAAACCCAGAAGAAGAGAATGACTGCAAGCATCTTTAAATAAAGCTACAAAGAAAAACATGTCTTGGATACAGATTCACCAAAATTCCTGGAAGAAAGAAATAATACTTGTTTTAGAACTTTAAAAATATTTTTTAATCAATTAAGTGAGAGTGCTCAAAGGAAAAACTGAAAAAGAAATTAACTATGGAATGGAAAATAACATCTTGGCATAAGAAGTACAAAATTTTCCCCTACCAAAAAATTCCATGGAAAGTTAAAATGGACCAAATGATAATCAATGGCTCCATGAGACATCAATAAATATTAAAACAAATTTGAAAAACTGAAAAAGTAGGAAAAAGTATATGATGTTTAATGGAATAGACCAACTGAATTGGAAAACAGAAGAGAAAAAGATTAAGGATCAGTGAATTCTTAATTTTCAATATCAATTCTAAAATAGAAGGTAAGATTTTTTAAAAGAAAGAAATGGGAACACTGATAACTAGTAAGAGTTATAGAACTTATAAGCCATTAATACAATTAAATTTAATTCCTAAGATGATCAAGGGGAAAAGGTGGTGGGGGGGGGACGACTATATGTTCTAAAATATTTATAGTAGCTCTTTTTGTAGTGGCAAAGAACTGGAAACTTAAGGGATGTCCATCACTTGGGAAATAGTTGAACAAGTTGTGCTATGTGATTGTAATGGAATACTATTGTGCCATAAGAAATAACAAAGAAGATGATCACCAAAGGGGGAAAAAACCTGAAAAAATATGAAATGGTGCAAAATGAAGTGACAAGAGACAGGAGAACACTATATACAGTAACAATAATAATGTATGATGATCAACACTGAATGATTTAGTTATAGTCAACAAGGCAAAGATCCAAGACAATTCCAAGTGATATACAACAGTGAACTGATCCAACCATTCTGGAAGACAATTTGGAATTATGGTCAAAGATCTTCAAAAGACTGCATGCCCTTTGATCCAGTTATTCCACTACTGCGTTTGTACCTCAAAGAGATAATGAAAAATTTTTGTACAAAAATATTTATAATTGCACTTTTATGGTGGCAAAAAAAATTGGAAAATGAGTGGGTGTCCATCAATTGGGGAATGGTTGAACAAATTGTGGTATATGATGGTAATGGAATACTATTGTGCTATAATAAGGAATGATGAACTGCTTGGTTTCTATATGAACTAGAAAGACCTCCATGAACTGATGCAGAGTGAAATGAGCAGAACCAGGAGAATGTTGTACACATTAACTGAAACTTTGTGGAACAATCAAATGTAATAGACTTTGCTACTAATGGAAGTACAATGATCCAAGACAATCGGGACAGATTTATGAAAAAGAATGCTATCCAGATTGAGAGAAAGAACTGTGGGAGTAGAAATGCAGAAAAAAAAATACCATATGATTCTATCACTTGGTTCTATGGGAATATCATTGGGGGTTTTGTTTTTAAAAGATTATTCTATTACAAATATGAATAATATGGAAATCAGTTTTCAGCAATAATACATGTATAACCTAGAGTAATTGCTTGTCAGATCCAGAAAGGGGGAGGGAAGAGGGGAGGGAGAGAACATGAATCATGTAACCAGGGGAAAATATTCTAAATAAATAATTTTAAAAGGGAGGGATATCCATCTCCACAAAAGGGGGGGGGGGGATCCTTAATGTAGATTGAAGTATGCCATTCTTTATTTCCTCCATGAATTTTTCTCTAGCATAAGAAATATGTGTCTTGTTTTACAACATGAACAGAGAAATATGTATTATATGACAATATTTATATAAACTATATCATGTTACCTGCCTTGGAGGAGTGGAGAAAGAAAAAAGAATGAGAAATATTTTTAACATATCTAGTGTAAGAATTTGTTTCTCTTGGATATGCATATTTATTACAATTTATAACATAATCATAACAAAATTATATGTATTACATTATTATGTTATATATAAAAATGAAAAGAAATGGTAATAAGAAAAGAAAATGATGGTGTCCAAGATTAGAGAGCTGATAATCTAACTGTACTCTGCTTTGCCAAAACTAAATCTGGATTATTATAGTCTATTCCAGGAGTCACATTTTAAAAGGAAAATTGGTAAACTGGAGAGTGTTCAGAATGATGAAAGATTTTTGGATAATAAGATTAGTTAGTATTTACATAGTGCTTTAATCTTCACAGAACTCTTTACCTATTTTAACGCATTAAATCCTCTCAAGATTTAAAAAAAAATCATTGGACTACCTGAATGCCATGACCAAAAAGAATTTAGATTTTGTATTTTAAGAAGTCTTAAAAGAAAACTGCTCAGATCTCTTAGAACCAGAGAGAAAAGTAGAAATAGAAGGAATCCATTGGTTACCTTCTGAAAATAAAAGACAAAATGAATGTAGTCAAAATTCAGAGCTTAATATCAAAGAAAAAAATACTGCAAGCATCCAGAAAAAAATAAATTCAAATACTGATCGGTTCATTTAGGATCACAGAGGATTTAGTAGCCTCTAACTAAAGAAAAAGAGAACTTGGAATATGATATTCCAGAAGTTAATGGATATAGACTTACAGTCAAGAATAACTTATCCAGAAAAATTCAGCATAATTATTCATGGAAAATGTTTAATGAAATAGAAGTCTTCCAAGTATTCCTGATGAAAAGACTCAAGCTATGTAGACACTTTGAAGTTCCAGTATGGGAAATGAGAAAGGTAAAAAGATGAAGGAAAGAAGGAAGGAAGGAAGGAAGGAAGGAAGGAAGGAAGGAAGGAAGGAAGGAAGGAAGGAAGGAAGGAAGGAAGGAAGGAAGGAAGGAAGGAAGGAAGGAAGGAAGGAAGGAAAGAAGGAAGGAAGGAAGGAAGGAAGGAAGGAAGGAAGGAAGGAAGGAAGGAAGGAAGGAAGGAAGGAAGGAAGGAAGGAAGGAAGGAAGGAAGGAAGGAAGGAAGGAAGGAAGGAAGGAAGGAATTGGGAACCCTGATCACTAAAATGAGCAAAGGTGATTACAAATGATTAATGATGAAATATGCTTCCAAATAGAGGCTGAAAGTGAAGGACTCAAAAGTGAAGAATGAGATGTATTTGTTTTTGATGTGGTCAGTGTAGAAATTTATTTTGCTACACTATACATGTTTGTGATAGAGGTTTTGTTTTTCTTTCATTCTTAATTGGGGAAGAAGGCGATGGAGGAAGGATGAAGAAAAATTAGATTTTTTATTGATTGAAAAAACTATAATTAACAACCATAAATATATAAATTTCCAATTTCATTCTGAAGTATTTTTATCCATTCTCTACTTCTTGTGTTATTATTTAATATAGGTATAGATGCATAATTACTCATTTTCAGGTAAGTCAATACTGGGAGGGATAAATAACATTTTAGGTGATAAGATTTAAAAAACCCTACAGGTCAAGAGAATAGATTTAAATATATTTCCAAATAAACTGTAATGTAGAAAAATGTAAAGTCCTTCAACTGGGTTCAAAAAGTCACCAGTGCAAGAGTGGGATAGCTAAAATACAATTAGATAACTGTTCCTGTAACAAAGATTTGCTTATTTTAATGGACTCCAGGCTCCAGATGAGTCAACAATGTTACAAGGTGACCAAAAAAGCTAATGTGACCTTGGACTATATTAATAGAAGTGTAGAGTCCAGAATAGGGAAGGTGATAATCCCACTGTACTCTTCCTTGGTCAGATCATATTTGGAATATTGTGTTCAGTTCTGAATGTTACATTTTAGGAAGGATATTAGCAACCTGACTATACGCCAAAGGAGGGTGGCCGATATGGAAGGAAAACCCAAGACCAAGCAATTGAATTGGATATTTAACCTAGAAAAAAGAAAATCCAGAAAAGGCATAATAGCTGTCTTCAAGTGCTTGAAGGGTTGTCATGTGGAAGAGAGATTAGAAGGACTGAAATGAAGACTCTATAACAAATCAATGGAGTGAATAATCACAGTTCAAGAGATATGAAGATGGAGCATGCTACCAACTTCCCAAAAGACTCAAGATGCAGAATGAGACACATTTTTTTTTAAATAGTCAAAGTAAAAATTAGTTTTGCTCGACTATGGCTATTTGTTGCCAAGGTTTTCTTTTTCTGAGAGAGAAAATAAATGACTGTTAATGGCAAAATATATCCAAGAAATTGCCAAGAAATAAATTTCTGCTTGATGTAAGGAAGAACTCTTTAAGAACTAAAGATACCCAAAAGTAGAATGGGCTGCCTAAGAACATAGTGGTTTCTCCATTACTCTTAAGAGAAACTAGGTAATCGAGAAAAGGATATATGAGCTTTTTATCATCCTTCATTGCCTTGTTGAGAACCATTGAGAACCTGAAGTAGTAAACTACTAATTTTCCCATTTTAATAAATACTAATTAGTTGATGTTTTTATATGATTATAAGTTATACAGTATAACAGCATGTTTCTAAAGAATTGCGTTAAAATAACAAGACATTTATTGAGAAGGTGTCAATGAGGATATTTGTACAGCTTGTGACAGGAACTTTGGTTAGAAGGATACATCTCTTTAAGATAGAATCTTGTCACATTTCTCTGTCTTTCATCTTGTCTTTCACTTTTCCACTATAATCCTTCCTCCACATTGTTGCCAAAAAAGTCATGGATCTTATCACGTATCCTCAGATTTCAGTGACTCCCTCCTATATTTTAGAAAATATGAAAATTCATCCGTTTGGCATTTTTAAATCCTCCATAATCTAGCCCTAATTTCATTTTCTGGACATGTCATATTATTCCTTTTCACTTACTCTATAGACCATGTGAACTAAACTGCAAGAAATGCAAACTTTCATGTCATCTCCTGTCTGTGTGCTTTCCCTTCCATGCCTGGAAAATGCTTCCTTCTCATTTTCAGCCTGTCAGAATCCTTAGCTTCCTTCAAGACTCAGCTCATGTGCCATCTCTTAATTATCCCAAATGTTAATGCTCTGTTGTTGCTATTCAGTCATTTTTAGTCAGTATAACCAAACTCTCTCCCCCCCCCCCAAAAGTAAGCTTTTTGAGGTGGAATACTTTCATTTTTTATGTCTCTAGCACCTAGCACAACACCTTACACATAGTAGGCACTTGTAAATGCTGGTTAATAATGAGGAATGTTTTGCGAGAGAGGGGAGCATGGCAATTTACAAAGACCACACACCAAGGTGAATAAAATTTGAAATCCATGTACTTACTGTACAGTGAAAAAATTGCACATCCCACTTGAGATAATTTCTGTCCCATCCCAAATCTCTATTATACTTAGCAAACCCATTTAGCCAATCTGTGGATCAGAGTCTAGAGGAGTGTAAATCTCTTCAGGATTATTCGGTGATGAGAGAACTCAACCTCTTCCCTAAATACAAGCATTTAGTGGCAAAATCTCTTCTTTTTTAGCTTTGTGGGAGGTAATAAAATAGAGAAAGAAATAATTATGTATATAGCACCTACCATGTGCCAGGTGCTGTGCTAAGTGCTTCAAAAATATTATTTCATTTGATCCTCACAATAACCCAGAGATGTGGATGCTATTATAATCTCCATTTTGCGATGGGGAAACTGAGGCAATCAGAGGCTACATGATTTTCTAGAGTCACATAGCTTCTAAGTGTCTGAGGCTGGATTTTAATTCAGGTCCTCCTGACTTCAAGTCCAAAACTCTTTCCACTGAGCCACCTCGCTGCTGCATTAGAAATTAAATTGTGGCTTGTACAATTAGGAAGGGGAAACTTGGGAAGTCCGACTTGGCACAATAACTTTGTTTAAGTTCAAACACCCTCAAAATTGAAAAACTACCATGTTATCTCAGGTTCAAACTTTAGAGTGCCATCCAGTACCATAAGTTAAATGATCCAGTGGAATGGGAGTCAAGATCTCCATTGTGTCTGTGATAGCAGTGTATTGAAAAGTTTCTACTTATATTTCTTGACCTGCAAAATGGTGGTAAAAATCTCTACACTACTTAGGTCACAATGACACTTTGGAGATCAGGAGAGATAAATGGAAAATAACTTTGGGAGCTATAACAGATTCATAGATGCAAAGTCTTATTCTTATTATGACTCCATCACTGAACACTTTGCTACAAGAGTATTTACCTCTTTCTGACTCACACCAGGAGCAATATAATTGCCAGAGTGTGGGAGAGGATTTTGTTTTTGTGTTCGTTGCTGTGAATTTCATGCTTCCATTTCATTTTTAGAGTACTTATCTTGATTCAAATTGCTTTATATGTTGCTTGCTTAGGAATAAAGACCTCTTCACAATCCTTCCATTGCTTCCAATTACTCATTGTATAACTTGAAGCTATTGGTGTATTTTTTTTTTAAATAAACCCTTACCTTCCTTCTTGGAATCAATACTATGTATTGGTTACAAGGCAGAAGAGTGGTAAGGACTAGGCAATGGGGGTTAAGTGACTTGCCCAGGGTCACACAGTATTGGTGTATTCTTAAAGACATCTCCCTCTTAAAGTATATTGAGTATTATAAAAATCCCAACTGAAATTCTTGCATTTAATACTAAACTATAGAAATGAGAAACATGGAAAATTAGGTCTTTATTGATTTTTTAAAATAAATAATTGAATCAATTATAAGATGAACACAACTTTCTAGGTGGCATAAAATGTGAATAGATCAATGTACTCTGAATTCTGTGGTCCCTTTTACCCAAAATCCCAACTTCTGAAAGTGGAGACAATATGACTACCTCTTTGAGAAACTCTTCAACTAGGTAGTTTACCAGAAAATGCTTTTTCTGTCTCATCATTATCAATAGTACCACCAATGATGCAAATCACAATGCAACCATACTTTCTTATTCGCTGAGGCTCATTTTGTCTATGCCCTCAACAGGTAGATTCCATATTAACAAGGATCCATATTAACTGATCCAACTATTCTGGAGAGCAATTTGCAATCAATACCACTACTAAGTATATAAAGAGAGATTTTTTGAAATGGGAAAGGACCTGTTTTTATAAAAAAATTTTATAGCTACTCTTTTTGTTGTGGCAAAAAAAAATTGGAAACTAAAGGGATGTACTTCAATTGGGGAATGGCTGAATGAATTGTGGTATATGATGGTGATGGGATACTATTGTGCTATAAGGAATGATGAACAAGATGATTTCAGAAAAAGCTGGAAATACCAAGGTGAACTGATGCAGAGTGACATAAGCAGAACTAGGAGAACACTATACTCAGTACATACAATACTGTGGAACAATCAAATTGATAGACTTTGCTAGTAACAGCAATACAATGATCCAGAACAATTCTGAAAGACTTATGAAAAAGAATGTTATCCACCTCCAGAGAAAGAACTGTTGGAAAGATCATGCAGATTAAAGCATATGATTTATCATTTGTTTATTTGGATATATTTTGGAGGGGATTGGTCCTATAAGATTATTCATTTAAGGGGGCAGCTGGGTAGCTCAGTGGATTGAGAACCAGGCCTAGAGATGGGAGGTCCTAGGTTCAAATCTGGCCTCAGACACTTCCCAGCTGTGTGACCCTGGGCAAGTCACTTGACCCCCATTGCCTAGCCCTTACCATTCTTCTGCCTTGGAGCCAATACACAGTATTGACTCCAAGATGGAAGGTAAGGGTTTTTAAAAAAAAAAAAAGATTATTCATTTACAAAAATGAATAATATGGAAATAAGTTTTGTATGACAAAAGATGTATAACCCATATTCAATTGCTTGTCAGCTCCAGGAGGTAGAAGGGAAGAAAAGAGGGAGACAATATGGATCATATAACTTCAGAAAACTTATTTGAAAAATTGTCTATTAAAATAAAAATCAAGTTTAAAAAATAAATAAAATCAAGACAATGTTATAAAAGGCAGATCTCATATACAGCAAAATATTTAGAGCAGTATTTTTTTTCTAGTTAAAAGGAAATGGTAACAGAAAATATATCTGTCAATAGAGGAATGAATGAACAGGTTTGGGATGCATTAATGTAGTGGAATATGTTCTGTTAAAAACAACAAATATGGTGACTGTATAGAAGCATGAGAAGAATTGCATGAACTGATGCAAAATAAGACAAGAAAGCCATATATACAAAATTGAAGCCATTCTACCTGATATCCCTGTTCTTCTCTCCTCTTCATCTCTAAACTCACTTAGAATTGTCCTCTGTGCTTTCCTTTCCTCCCCCTCCCCTTTCTGCTAATGCTATGACCATTCTCTGACAAAACTGAACCATCTACATGTGATTTTTAATCCCATCCCCTTCTATCTTCTCCAGAAGTTGGAATCTCAGTGATTTTTTTTGCCTCTATCAGTTCTCCTTTTCTACTGCTTTCTTTCCTACTGAAGTATTGTAGCAGTCCAGCCCATAGGTATTATGGAGAGACAAGGATTGTGAGTGAGCACATGGCCACCCTGCGCATGGCAATGAGCTCTATTCCCAGCATGGCTAAAGTTTAGGTGCGAAACCTTGCTTCCCTTTGTCTCACTCTCCCGAGGATAATAACCCCACCTTCACCTTGTCATAAGTTGCATTATCCAATGGCAATACGCCAGGTAACTCATCCATATGTATTGAGGTATCTTGTAACTGATCAATATGTATTGAGCTCATTTGTATATCAAAGAGAATAAAATGAGCGAGTCACAGCCAGCCCGCCCACTTGGAGGACATCGACAGGTTTGCAATGGAGCAACTTCTCCCATTTCTCTCTCCTCTCTATCTTTCTCCCTGAGGCCTGGCCTTTTGGCCAGACCTCCCTGTCTCTCTCTCTTTTCTAATGCTAATACCTAGCATTATCTACCTCCTTTAGTTTCTGATCTCCTTTCCTTCTGAGCTAGCATTATCCTCTGACCAGTGCAGTGTTAAATTGAGACCATTGGATGGGAATAGCCTGAATTAATAACCACCAGTGGTCGGAGCAGGCTGTGGCTCCCGAAAATCAATAATTGATTACTGACTCAATTATTTACATCTCTAAAGTCGGCTCGTTCACGCCCTTCGCGGGATCCAAAACTTCTATCCTGTTTCTATCTTCTCTCCTTGCAACCTCTCGAGGGCCGGGAGGTTGCAAGTATAGACATGCCTATCTCCCCAATCCTTTTTTAAAAAACCTTCCTAAAGCCCTACTGCTCCCTCAACCTACTTTCCTACAACTCCCTGCCTTAACCAAACTGCCTCCTCTCTTCATACATCCTTTTGCAATCTGGCTTCTGACTTCATCACTCAATTTGAACTGTTCTCTCCCAAACTAAAAAATATTTCTCTTTTTTTAAGGTTATTTTAAATGAACAAACAATGACTTTCTCTCTCCCACACATATTCTCCAACTGATAAAAAAGTCTCTTGTCCAAATGCTCATGATCAAGCAAAATAAACACATCATCCATGTTTAATTCATCCTGCAGCTTTAATCCATCACCTCTCTTTATGGAGGTGGATAATAGCATGCTTCAGCATTAGTGCTCTGGAACTTTGGTTGGTCATTGCAATGATCTTCTAATTGCCAAATCTAATAGTCTTTTTCTCAGTCCATGTTGAATTTGACACAGTTAGCCATCCTCTCCTGCTAAATACTCTCTCCTTTTTAAACTTTCATGACACTACTCTTTTTGGTTTTTTCTCCTACTTTTACCATTCCTTCTCAGTTTCTTTTTAATGGTTTATGATCTATATCATATCCCTAACAGTTAATATTCCTAAATTCTCTGTCTCCTTCCCTGCTTTCTATATATTCATCTGCCTCTCTCTGTCGGTTTCCCTCTCTATCATCTCTATCTTTGTATCTTTACCTATCTCTATCTCATTCTGTCTCTACCATTCTTTCTTGCATTCTCCCTTCTCTTTCCTTTAGCTCCATCATAGAGTTCTCTCCCTCAGGTTCATCATGGAATTCCCTCCATTTGGTCCACATTGAAGTTCCCTCCATCAGCTATCATGAGTTTAATAATCACCTCTATGCTAATTAGTCATACATATCTATTCTGAGTAGTCATACCCAGCCCCAGTCCCTCACAAATTTCAGTCTTACATAGCCAATTCATTTTGGGGCATTTCAAAATGGATGCCATTCAACACATCACAAACCCAGCATGTACAAATTATAACTTATCATCTTTCCCCCAGACCCTCCCTCCTCCAAATGTGCCTATTTCTAAAGAAAACACTGCCATTTTTCAAGGCTTGAAGTTTCATAACATTGGTGTTTTTCTCAACACTTTACTCTCCCTCACCTCACATATCCAATCAGTTTCCAAATATTGCTATTCCTATACCTCAGGCATCCATTCCCTTCTCTCTACACACACATCTACCATTCTAATTTGGGAGACCCTCATTGATTCCCACATAAATCATTAGAATAGCCTCCTAATTGGTCTCATTGACCCAAGTTGTCTCTTCTCTTGCCCATCCTCCATACTCTTGTCCAAATGATTTTCCTTAAGCTTAAATCTAACAATATTATATACTCCTATTCAATCAACTTCATTGGTTCCAATTGATTCAAAGATCATATATAAGCTCCCTTATTTAGGATTCAAAGGTCCTCACGACTTTGTCCCAACATTACTGATGTGAATATGGAGGCCCAGTGAGGTTTCATTGTCAATTACTCACCATCCATAGCCTGTGATCTAGTCAAATTGGCCTTCTCTCTGTACCTCATGTACAATATTCCAGAATCTCACATTTTCATGCCTTTCAATGGCTGACCCTCACTCAGTGGAATGTACTCTCCCTTCACTGAATCTCCCTCAAAGAGTCCTTCTTTTCTTCCTAGACATAGTTCAGGTATGACCTTCTACATGGGCATCACCAAAATTGCTAGTGCCCTCTTTCTTTCAAACAACCTTGGATATAAACATCTTGTACTTATTCTCTTTATATTTGTGTTCTATGTTCTTATGCATTAGATTATAGTTTCCCCATTAGAATGTAAGATTCTTAAATATAGTGGTTGATTTATTCATTGTATTTGTATCCTTGGCACTCTGATCTGGTACTTAGAAGGCCCATGATAAACACTTGTTAATTGCCTGACTGTGAATGAATAAATGACAGTAATAAAATAATTGAGAACAACAAAAAGAAGAAAAATCATGAATTGAAGGCTATGAAATTATAATGACCAAGTCTGGCACCAAATAAAATATATGAGAAGACAGCTCCCTTACTTTTTTTTACAGAAGTGAGAAGCTATTAGTATAGAATACTGAATAAATTGTCCAACTTTTTTGATATGTTTGATTCAATTGAGCAAAGTTCCCTTGCCTGATTTGCCTATTGGGTCTTCTAGCCAACATCAGAGAGTGCCAGGATCTCCTAATAATTGTTAAGTACTCAGGAGACCAGGAAATGGCTAAGCCTTTAGTCCTGTGAATCAACTAAGTCTCAAGAATGTTCTCAATACCTTTTGGGGGAAAACTAGACTAAATTTAAGAGGGAAAGATGTTAGTTTACTGCCCCATCCTTCTACTTCTGCAGCAACACTGTCAGAAGTGGAAAAGAAGCGAAAAGTATATCAAAATTCATGTAGGTTTTAGAATGTCTATAAACTTTAATTTGATTGTTACTATTTTTAATGTGAGTTCCTTGTCCAACCACCAAAACATTTACAGACTATTAAAAGAATTTGATTGGATAAACCTTGTTATTCCCACTATAAATTAAAGAGAAAAAAAAGAAATAAATCTCAGTTACATGGAAGAATAGCTCATAATTCCTCTTTGAAGAAGCAAATAAAGAGAAGCCTCAATGGCAGGCAGTATGGGACAGTTAGAAGAGTGCCAGATTGGGTTGCAAAGGACCTAGGTTTAAATCTTTCTTCTATCACTTATTCCCTGTATGGCTTTGGACACATCTCTTAACCTCACTGGTACTCCATTTTCATACTGGTAAAATAAAGTGGTTGGACTCAGTGACTTCTAATGTTCCTTCCAGCTGAAATTCTATGATCCTATTTTCCTAAATATCTCTGATGACTCAGTGTGCCTTCTTCAAGGTTATTTCTTATAAGCCCAAAGGCAGAAAATAAAGTAATTTCATTAGACATTTGGTTATCCTGAATAGAAATATACAAATATATATGTGTGTGTATGTGTGTCTGTGTATACACTATATATATATATATATATTTAAATTTTCTATGAAAAAATAGGCATATTTGAAAAAAATATTATGTAGTGTGGTGGCCAGCTTTGAAATGTGTTGCTTTATATAGGATTCCTCTGTGCAGTATTTGGTTCTACATAGTATATACACATACTCTTAATCTTCAGAACTTAGATTTTTAAGCTATCCTTTATGAACTAATAGTTTGAAATAAAATCATTAACATTTTTAATAATACATTTCAACAATAGAATGGCTAACATTAAGCTTGATGACTTTTAACTCATTTTTCAACTGATTAGAAACATTTTTAAAGTTAATCAGGAAAATGATAGCTGAATTCAGCATCCTCAAGAGTATCAGATCTTTGTTACTGCCATAGAGTAAGTGGCAAAGATGAATTAGTGAAGATGGATCAGGGAATCTGATCCAGTATGGAAAATCCTGTTCCTACTTTGGAGTAATTGAATATTTTTTCATAGGAAAATCCTCCCTCAAATCTCTATTCCCCACCTCCAATTCACCAATCAACTATGTACCTCACACTTATTCCTTTCCACAATCTTTTTCCCCCTCTAAGCGGATTGAATGCCTGGATTAAAACTTTCCAATGCAATTATTTTGGGAGGGGCCTAGAAGTAATGTGCTTTTCCAGTTTCCTCAATTTTCCCAAAGGCATCACCAGAGTAAGAGCCAAGGTGATTATATTTCAGCTTAATCATGTAATTCCCTATAACACAAGAGTCTGTTTGCAACAAAGAAATGGTAGGGAAGGTGGGAGGTTTCCTTTACTTTGAGGAAGTACTGGAAGAAATTAAATCATTTAAGATTATTTTTCACTCCTGCTTAGGATATGTGAGACAATAGAACTTCCCTTGAACCTTGGTCCAAGGATCATTCTTCTCTTCTCTTTCTCTGTGTGTCTCTGTCTTTGTTTCTATTTATCTCTGTCTCTCTGTCTCTTTCTCCAAGAGTGCATATCTATATCTTGTGTACCCTCTCCCTACTTATACAACTGAAACTGTTACTTATTAAGATTCTGCTCAGCTCAATTAAATATTCCCTGAGCATTGGAGATTTAATGATAATAATGATAATAGATCATATTTCTGCAACACATAAAGATTTGAAAAATACTTTAAATATCAGCCAACTTAGAAATATTGTTCTCATCATCCATGAGCCAATGCTGATCTGCAAAAAACTAAACCTGCCAGACATACTGGCTCTTTTTTTAGTTAACTGGTCATGTCTCTGTTTTTTTTACTTCTTTTTAATCTCATCCTTCCCTTTCCCTGATTTTTTCTTCACTTAATATTTTTATATTTGCACAGTGAATATACTACATATGTTACTCTTTTTATAACTTAATAAAGAAACAAAAATGTTATATATGATTTTAATTTCCCTCGGGTTAAAAAATTATAAAGTAACAAATTTACATAAATTGGCCTATTATGTCTGAAAGGAATATTTTATGAGAAGATATTTTTAGGCAAAGGAAGACAAAGTATGTGAACCTATACTAAATTATCTCAATGTACAAATACTAAATAAAACAGAGAGAGAGAAAGAGATGGAGAGGAGTGGAAGAGAGAAAGAAAAGGAGCAGGGAAAGAGAGAGAAAGGAAGGGAAGAAGAGAGAAAGGGAGAGGGAAGTAGGGAAGGTGAGAGAGAGGTTGAAGGAGGGAGAGAGAAAGAGGAAGAGAGGGAGAGAGGAGAAAAGAAGAGACAAGACAGAGACAGATTTAAGAGTTAGGAAGAGAAAGTAACACCCAAAAAAAGACCAAATAGCTATTTCTTTCAAGAGACAAAAATGTATTTCATTAAAAAGTAAAATCACGGAGGTGGAGTCAAGATGGCAGAGTAGAGGCAGTGAAAGTTCAGACCTCTGAAAACCCTTCCTCACCAATTATAAACCACATGCTCCTAGGGGACTATAAACCAAACCTAACAACAGGGCAGAGCTAAGGAACCATCCTGCTGGACTCAACTTAAAAGGTACACCCCCAAAAAGCCTGAATTCAAGAACACTCAGGTTTAAGGGGAAGGAAGAAGGAAGGTTCCAGGACCCCTTTCCCATCCACAGTACTGAACCTCCAGCAGTGGCTGGAATCTCTGGACTGGCAAGGGCACTAGCCTGAAGGAAGTACCTTGTGGGCAAAGCTGTGCCAGGCTCAGAGCTCCAAATATGGGTGGCTGGAAGGCAGCTCAAGGAGAAGCACAGAGGACACAGCTTGGTCACAGCAGTGGAGATACTCCATATTGCACCTCCCCCTACTTTCTGAAGTTTTGGACTCAGGGCACATCCAGTTCTGCAAGTTCAACTCAGCTAGGCTTAATATCATCAAGCCTTCAGAGGGCAGGAAAGCTCAAACACCACCACCCCTCCCCCACAGACTGCTCTGAGTGCCTTGCTAAGCTTCAAGGGTGAAGGCTGACAGAAAATTCCAAACACACAATGAGAGGAGCAAGAGTACAGGCAACTACAGAGAACAAAGAAGGGGCAAATATGAGCAAACAACAGAAAAAGAAAAAAGAAATTACAATCTACCGCTTCTATCCAGGCAATAAACAAAGAGCAAATGGAACAGAGGAGGATCAAGGAATGTCAAGCAAAAACACAGAAACCCCAGCAAATTGGACACAGACTTTGGAAGAACTCAAAATACAATTCAAAACAAAATTAAGAGAGGCTGAAGACAACTAGGAAAAGAACTTAAAAAGCAAGATAAGTCATCTGGAAACAGAGGCACTTGAACTAAAATGAGAAAATAGTTTCTTGAAAGCCAAAATTAATCAGCTTTAAAATGAGGCAAAGGAGATGAAGGGAGGGGCAAAGGAGATGAAAGATGACCTCCAAAGAAAATCAGACCAGAAGGAGAAGGATGACCAAAAAGCCAAGGATGAAATTCAGTCTTTAAAAACCAGAATACAACAACTAGAAGCAAGCAACTTCACAAGGCAGCAGGAAACTATAAAACAAAACCAAAAGAATGAAAAAAAAATGAGGAAAATATGAAACACCACATTCGCAAAAGAGAAGATTTAGAAAATCATTCCAGGAGAGACAACTTGAGAATCATTGGTCCAGGGCAAGCTGGGTAGCTCAGTGGATTGAGAACCAGGCCTAGAGATGGGAGGTCCTAGGTTCAAATCTGGCCTCAGACACTTCCCAGCTGTGTGACCCTGGGCAAGTCACTTGACCCCCATTGCCTAGCCCTTACCACTCTTCTGCCATGGAGCCAATACACAGTATTGACTCCAAGATGGAAGGTAAGGGTTTAAAAAAAAAAAGAATCATTAGTCTATCAGAAGACCATGACAAAAGAAAAAGCCTGGACATCATCCTACAGGAAATTATAGAAGAAAACTTCCCCAACATTCTAGAACAAGAGGGAAAAGTGGAGATTGAAAGAATCCACAGATCACCTCCTGTACTTAATCCCCAACTGACAACACTGAAGAATATTATAGCCAAATTCAAGAACTATCAGACCAAGGAAAAAACATTACAAGCTGTTAAGAAGAAGTCATTCAGATACCATGGAACTACAGTCAGGATAACACAGGATCTGGCTGCATCTACACTGAAGGATCGAAAGGCATGGTATATGATATTCCAGAAAGCAAGGGAACTAGGTCTACCACCAAGAATCAACTACCCAGAAAAACTGACTATATTCTTATAGGGGAAAGTATGGTCATTTAATAAAATAGAAGAATTCTGAGCATTTGCAAAGAAAAAAACAGACCTGAATAGAAAATTTGATGCCCAAACATAAAACTCAAGAGCATCATCAAAAAGTAATTAAGAAAGGAGGGAAAAAAATAAAGAAAAAAATAAACAAACTTTTCTTAAGGGACCCAATAAGTTAAAATGATATGTATCCCTACAAGAAAAAAGGATATTGATAACTCTTAAAAATTGTTATTATCACCTGGGTCACTAGAAGAATTATACTTAGAGGGAATAGTGACAAACTGTATAGGATGAAATGCCAAAACATAAGTATGTATATAGATATATGTATGCATAAATATATATATATACAACTAAAGTTTTTAAAAAGAAGTTAATACTAAGAGAAATGAGAAAAGAAACAAAATGGGGTAAATTTATATGTCATAAAGAAGCACATGGAGGGATGGGGGGGGAGAACATCGATACACTGGAAGGGTAAAGAGGTTGGAGATAGGAAATACTCAATTCTTACGTGCATTGAAATTGACTCAAAGAGGGAAGAACAATCAAATACATTGGGGCAGAGAACTGATTTGTGCCCTATAGGGAAGTAGAAGGGTAACAAACAGACTGGTGGGGAGGGAAGCAGTACAAGGGAGGGAGAAGGGGGGGATAGTTTAAAAAGTAAAATCTCACCAATTCTCAGAAACTCATTGGATTTACTTTACTGGGAATCTATAAATTTAAAAAACTCACCAAGAAAAAGATGTAAAGATGAGGTAAAAAAAGGCAGAGATAAAGTTAGGAAGTTCACAATTGGCCCTAGATAATTCAATTATGTAATTATCTTTTCTTTTAGGAAATGTTAGCATTTTGAATACTTTGGCATCTTGGAATTGGATTTGAAAAGTTTAAATTAAATACAACAATGAGAAAACACATAGCACACCTACAGATGTAAGATCTGTTTAAAAAAATGTCGCCTTCTCATAAATTGTAAGAATGATTCAAATATCATGAGTTATTTAACCAAAATTTTCACAACTCCCTCAAGAAAAAATAAAATCCACACATGCTCATAACAGGGCATAATATACCCTTTTTGATAGACATGTAAAGTGATGTGTGACAATTTCTAGGTAGGAACAAAAGACAACTTTGTAAATTATGATGCTTAAATATCAGGAGCATTATTAATTATAACTGCTTTTTGAGAAATTCCAATATATTTCAATTTCCCCAAGTAGAATTCACTGAATGACTTAGTGTATATTCAGAAATGAGAAGGGCAGATAAACTGTTGGATTAAATAATAAGTGTTGGGCAGGCAGACAGATGAATGTGGACAGAGATGATGATGGTAGTGATGACAATGACAATGACAATGATGATTTCACCCTCTATCACTGAAAAATAGCAATTTTTCTGCCACTTATATTTAGGAAATTTTCTTAAGGCATTGAGGTGAAGTGATTTGTCCAAGGCCATACAGATGATATGGGGCAGAATTTGAGCACACTGTTCCTGACTCCAGGGTCACCTCTCCATTTACTTTGCTCTCTATCCACTATACTTCATTGCCTCTAGTAGGCATAAGTAAACAAAAGCTTCAACTATGAATAGGGTTTTTTAAAAAATAGTACAAAGGGAGATCACAAGTGGGAGATGCTCTTGACTGGAATCCATTTAGTTTGTTCTAAGTTTGGTTTTGCCATGGCAAAAGAGGATGATCTGGGTAAGGTCTCTTACCTCTCTACACCTAAGTTTCTATCTGAAAAAATGAGGATGGCCATATCTATATAGGCATTTTTATCTGAGAGTAAAAAATAAAGATGAAATATTTTAAAGTCCTTGGAAGAAAGGTGACCTGTACATCGAATAGTGCTGTGTTCTTATCATTTGCACTTTTGACCTTGGAATAAACTGTTTGACATAGCATCATTTTCTTCAGCAATTGGATCTGAATCAATAGACAGATATACTGTATATATGTTCATTTATGAAGCATCAGATTGCATTACCAAGGGAGCTTATGGACTCTCCTTTTTTGAAAAGGGCAGATGGTGATTTTTCTGGAATGATTTAAGTATAGGCAGGAGGTTAGACCTGATGACCTCTCTTGGTTCTTTCCAACCCTTTGATCCAATGTGTGAAAAATCTACTCTCACCATTGTGGAAAAAGCTAGTTATGAGCCCTGCTGAATCCAGATGGCAGATGAGATATTCTACATGCCCAGAATATTTATCTCTATCTAGGACTAGGTATTATTGAATGAGAAAAATCTGAAAGAATCTGAGGCTTCTTTTGGCAGGCTTTGCGGCATGGGCTGAAATTCATCTTAAAGTGAACATCTGGATTCCCAATCTTTTCTCTACCTGAGTCCCACCCTGAGAGAGAAGCATGTCTGTGAGTTTAGGACCCAAGCAACCTAGATGCAACAAAGGCTCAATGCCATTAGTTTTATCAGCTTATAGCAGGAAAGGGTTCTTTTTTTCTTTCTGTTTTCCTTTCTTCTTCGTAAAATAAGAAGGCACACCTTCTTTGCAAGAGGGGAAAAAATTCCTCTATTTCCTCTTTGCAGGATGAAAAAAATAAGCCCCCAAAGTTGTGCAGATGGGAGATGACTCATATTGGTGCACCCCCGAGAGTTCAACAATGTCCAGAAGGTATTGTCCTTGGCCATTATGACGATACAGAATTTTGTCACAAAGTCACTTTTAGCACCATCCTAGAAGGGAATGATTGGTAGCAGTTTCTCCTGCAAAGATTAGGTACTTGGGATCATAAACTTTTCTTTTCATTCCTCTTCCCAAACCTCTTTCCCACCATATAGTTTTCAAAAGGACATAATTTCAGTTGTGTGAAATACAAAACTACTCTAATACAATGGGTGGAGATACTAAATAATATACATGTATGTAATTACAAGTTCAATTGCATTACTCACTTTAGTTTGGCACAGTTTAATGCAATTACCAGGATCTAAACAAGCTCTTAGTCTGTGCCTCTCAAAGTTAACTAATATTGTCCACCAGACACTGTATTTGACCTGTTGGGATAAATGGAGAAGAAAGAGAAATCTTCTCATAGTTCTGCCACCAGGTGGTTTTATGTTGGCACAATCCAGACAAAGTAACACACTTCTCTTTCAAAGATTAAGTGATCTATTCCTTTAACACTCAACCACTGAGTTAACCCTTTCCAGATGACCATTAGGTGCCCTCTTGATTCAAGATCAAAAATTCCACTTTCACCAAAATTCTGATCCAATGGTTCTATCTTTATCTGAATGCCAAAGCAAGTGAGACTTTTTTTCCTCTCCAGGTTCTCTGAGTTTTTCCCTAAAGTTCCAAGTAGATTCAACAACAAGAATGCTCCTACGGTTTAACGTTCTACTATTTTTCTGTTCTCCTGATTCACAGAAACATCCTTAAGCTCCATTTTCCCTTTTGTAATATGAACTATCTGGGATATATAAATAGTTCAGTCTTCTTTGGTTTTGCTCACTCTTCTATGCTCTGACCTTAAAGACATTCTTATCTTTCACTATCCAAACATGCTGTTGTTCTGTTTCTACTGGTTATCCAGTTTGCTCATCCTTATGGAGCTGTTGTTGTTTTTTTTAAGTTTCTGTATTCCCTTTCATCAATAAGCCTTTCTGGAAGAGAAGGACCTCCCAAGACTCAGCCTGATCACCACCTCAATACCCCTTCATCTTCTCCCTGCTTTCATTCTCCCAAATAGGGCATGATAATTTCCCATCTGCCAATACAGACTCTCTTAGTCTTAAGAAGACACCATCGAGAATCCACAATCACATTCTTTCCACTGGGGCAAATTGTAACCTATCCAGGCTTTCACAGTCATGTGATTTTATTGCATTTTGTTTTGTAAATCCTCCCTAGAGGATATACCCAATACCTTCTTCTGATTCTTTTAATGTTAATAATATTATGAAAATATCGAGACTACCTTTTATTCTTTATTCTCATTATGTGACTGGATCACCTTCCCCTATTGAGCCCTGGACATGCATTAGCAATATGGTATAGTGGCTAGAAAACTGGTCTTAGCATCCAGAATTCCTCGGCTTTGATTCCTGCCTCTGACGCATTCTGACAGTGTGACCCTGAACAGATAAGTTAACTTCTGCATAACTCAGGCAATTCACTAAGACTATAACTTGCTGGGTAGATGTCTATCTGTGTTGGCAGAGAGAGTTCTTCACCAGTACCTTCCTTCACAGATGAAATCGCAGGTCCAGTAAATAAACAAATAAGATAAAACACTTCCTTGATGAAGTTCTTTATGCCATTTCCAAGCAAGTTATTATTGGGCATGTGCTTTAGCCTGCCATGTATTTCCATTTCCCTTTGAGTCACCTGTAGTTGTAATGCTTTTGAAAGCATGAGTTTCCATGGATTCCCAACAACTTGGTGTCACCAGGATAAAACTGATACTTAAAAAGAAGAGGCTTATATCAGAGAGCAGCCTGGGAATGCTGAAAGCATTCCACACTATATGAGGTGAGATCCAGGCCCATCCTCAATGACTATTCAATTCTGCATTTGATAAAGGCACTGATGGACTAAGTCAATAAACTGCCCGTCCAACTACATGTCATAGTTTAAGGAATTTGGATCATTTTTTTTCTGAATGGATTGTTTGTTTTCCATCTTGCTACTCCATAATGTTTTGAAAATGAACTTATATTCTAAATCTGAGATTATTTTGTCTACAATGCTCCTTCCCTTGACAACATCAGCTGTTTTTGACTGAAACAGTTTCTGGGTTCTTATGGTATGATCAATGTGATGATTGACTTAGATCCATTAACATTCTATGAGAAACGATAAATAAAGATGTTGTGGATGATGTTTAAAGTCAACACATATCTAAACTTTAGATTTGGTTAATAATTGGTAAGTAATGGAAATTTACAGGCAGATAAGTAATCATTTCTATTTTTCCCCATTTGGTTGGCTTTTTTAATTGCACCTTATGTTCTTTGCTATACACAGGATGAAAAGTCGTGATAGTTTGAGGCTATAATTTTATGTAATGATATTAACAGTTTTAGCTTAAAACTGCACTAAGAATTTTGGGATATCTTGAATTGGAATAAATATACTTAACATTGGGCATTAAAATAAAAATGTGTATTAAAAAGCAAATGTTTTTTGATCAATGTCTTTACTTTTACTTCATTCCCTATTTTTAATTTTTTTAAAGCCCTTACCTTCTGTCTTAGAATCAATAGTGTATATTGGTTCCAAGGCAGAAGAGTGATAAGGGCTAGGCAATGGGGTTAAGTGACTTTCCCAAGGTCACACAGCTGGGAAGTGTCTAAAGTCATATTTGAATCTAGGACCTCCTATCTCTAGGCCTGGCTCTGAATCCACTGAGCCACCCAGCTGCTCCCCATTCCCTATTTTTTCAGAGGCAAAAACTGGTTCCAATAGTTTGGAATAGAACCCCTTAATAGCATGGCTTATCTCCTTCATATATTGACATTTATTTTTTCAAATTTGGTTTTGATTTTGACTTTCCTTCTATATTGCAAATACTCTCATTGCAGATACCTAATTCTGGAATGGCTACCACAATTATTCTAGCTATTCCAATATTATCAATTTCACTTTTGGAGATGACATTTGATATTTACTGCATTCAGTGCTTTCTAACTCTCTTCTTGAGGACTATGATATATATAAATGTACTATGATGTATATTTATAAGTTACATTAGCCCCATAACAACTCTATAAGATAGATATCTCAAGCAATATTATCCATATTATCCATCCATCCACTTAAATAAACTAAGAATCAGAATATTCAACAGGTTTACCCACAGCCACACAGCAAGGAAAGATGTCATCCAGTTCTCTTTCTACTGTACTATTAAAGGTAACAATAATCAAAGTTTACAAAATGATTTTTCCCAAGAGTCCTCTGAGAATGGTGGCATATATATTGTCCCCATTTGCTAAATAAGGAAATGTGGGTTTTGAGAAAAGAGACTGGAAAAAGCACACAGTAGAAAGGCTAGACTGCCAGCATCTATCTGCTGACTTTAAGTGGAACACTCTTCCTATGATGTCTCCTGATTCTCTCAAGTGTAATACTTTAGCTTGTAGACTAATCTGGTATCACTAACATGATTTTTAAAAAAAGAGAGATAGGAAGTGAGGAAACAGGAATGCATCAATCCTTGGACCAGAAACATGTTCTAACGCTCATCAGAATGTGTTGCAGGAATGTCTAGTTTATGACATCCTATCATCTTTACCAAAAATCTCACGTGGAAAGGACACTGTCCAAAACAACCCACCTAAGCTGCAGGCATATTTGAACATCAATCCTGCTAGCAGTAGTCTCGTCCTAACAATGGGTCCACGACTGCAAAAAACAAGCTGGACATGGCATTGGGAAAACTTAAGAAAAAATCCACAAAGCCAAACTTAGATCAAGTGCCAGGCAAAAGGCTTACTATATTCTGGTTTTCCCTAGGACTCAGAAACAATCAATTTGTTTTTCACCAAATCTATGGTTCTATCCATTTCTTGCTATCTGGGTTTCTGGATATAGTCTGATATAGAGCCAAGCTCAAGAAGAAATTCTGCTGGAATCTTCTACAGCTGCTTTCAAGGTATATTCTGATTGGGCACCAAAAATGGAGCACATGAAGCAGCTGGTACTGTGTTAGTATCTAATGTCATCCAAAAAGTCAATTGTGCAGCTAACAATCTATTTAACTCTCAATTGTAAGACCATGGTACTTCTCTTTCACCAATACCTGTGGTGACAGTTGTCTTTCCTGCTTAATTCTCCAATAATGGAATATTTCCACATCTGGAAATTAAATATGAACTCTGGTGCATCTTAACTAATTCTAGTGGGTCTAACTACTAATGCTATGTAATTTTGATTCTTCTTTTTGTGACTTTTGCCCCCTCTCTCTCCAATCTCCACCTTGGAATTTATTTCTCTACCACAATGAGATTCAAAGAGACCTGGTTGTCTCATGGACTTGTAGGTTCTGGCCACCAATACAGTATATATGCCATCCCCTGTCCTGGTTTCCTGAGAAAGAATACACTGGAAATGATGAGAGTGGATTTCCATATATATGTTCCAACTCTTTGGAGAAATGCATAAGAAAGAGACAGTCTCCAAGCTGAGACAGACCAAACAAACATCAAAGATTTCTTTGCCAGAAAATGGAAAGGGAGTATCTATTTGAGCCTCTAGGTCTGAGGGCAGAGAAAGTATATCTTCATATTTCTTATCATATGAAGTTAATCCGGAGGGTGCCTAAATTATAAAGAGAGTGAAAGATTTCTGAAGGGGGTATATGCACCAAAGGTCAGAGGAATCAATAAGCAGGCCTACTGATGGAAAGAAGAATTTGAATAGAAAACTGCTGCTGAAGTAAAGCCACTGAGAGGAAAGGGAGTTGCTGAATAATTAAAAAGTTAAGAATAAGCAAACTCCGTTGCCATGGGGGAAGGGTTGGGGAGTTGAGGGGGGAGGGCAAGGGGAGAATAAAAAAAGCAGTTGATGTGGTAATTAAGAATTTGGTGGGAGCCCAGTCAGGTCACCTCCTTTCTCAGATCAGAGCCCCATCAGAAATTCTTTCAAGTGTCCTTCTGCGTCGCCAACTATGACAACAGCAAATCAATAAGTGCTTGAAATGAAAGGGGATGCTGGCTAGCCCCCAGGCTACAGATTTCCCCGCAGCCAGGCTTCTTCTGAACTCCTATCATGCCTTTGCAGTGCCTCTCTTAAGAAGGGCTACCTTTTATTCCTATTCTCAGGACGAAGGTAAGTGCTCAGTTAGCATATCTATTAAATGTGCCGGGCTGTGCTAGCTAGCTAGCTAACTGGCTTGCCAGAGCCCACCTCTGCTCTGCTCGGCTTGGCTCCCCGGCTCCTCGCTCTGGCTGTCGGCTCTCTTCAGGATGGCGAAGGAGGAACAGCGGCTGGCCAGCCAAGCCCAGGCCATCCTAGCTCGGGAGCTTTTCTTCTCCCGCCAGGGTAGCGAACCTTGAGAAAGAGCGCACAGGTCCTGGAGAGCTCAGACACTGCAGCAAAGTCGGAGAGGAAGACAACTTCATCTTGTCTCATTTAAAAACCAACCAAACAAACAAAAACAAAAACAAAAAAGAAAGAAAATGTCTAAGGAGGGAAAGAAATGGAATGATTTAGAGCCTTTATAGCAGAGACCTAAGCTAGATGGACCCCAAAATTAATAGAAGAATAGCAAAGCCTCTCGGATTCCTCTGGCTGAGCAACCCACTGCTCAGCCCGGGTTCAGACTGTACCCCTACCCTAGTGTGCCCTGATTTAACCATCTTTCCCGAGACCCACTTACCTGGGACGTTTTAATTAGGTAATTCATTAGTGAATCAATACAGACATTTATATATTCTTTTAACTCAAGTGGTTAAGTACCAATTTCAAAATGATTATAAAACACTGGAATATGCGACGCACTGTGATTTTAATTTATATGCAAATCAATCACTTCATTTTCAATGCTGCCTGGTTGGGTTTTTTTTTTTTGTTTTTTGTTGTTGTTGTTGTTTTTTTGGTTGTTAACAATTATTGTATGGTAGTGTCGGAGGCATGGATCAAACGCCTGAATAGGCAATTCCGCAACAAGATCTGGACAGGAAGGCAAATTTAGTGCAGCCCACAAATCAATACTGTTTGAAGCGGTTAAACACCGCTAGCCATTGGTATTTACATACTCGCTTGTTGTCAGAGCTGGGAAATTGCTTGCAAGGTTTGAGATCATAATCCAGATACGAAGAAAGTAAATGGTAGTGGAGGACCTGGCCCCCTCGTGCCTTTCAAAAAATACTGTAAAACTGTGCAATGCCCAGGTCCTGCCATTGGGCAATGGGGCTTTGGCACACTAGACCAGGGAGTTGTCCTGCCTTGAATCTCCATTTGTCCTTCAGGCTTGGATTCTCATTCGAACGAGTTCCCACCTTTACTTCCAAAGATTGTGGTGGTGGTGGTGGTTGTCGTTAAAGATCGGCGGTCCAGCAACGACAACCATTCCCAAAGCCCCAAATACTCTTAGTCAACACTTACATACGCAAAACACTCACGCGAGCAAGGTTATACTTTGGAACCACAATGTTTCCCTCCCTCTGTCACACGCGCTCGCGCGCACACACACACACACGCACATTCAAGTTTATCCCAGATAACTGGAGTGGGGGCCGGGGGGTGGCGAGGAGGGATTTCCAGCACACTGGTTTATTGGAGAAGATTAGCTTTGGACATTTCCAAATCTGGGGAAAGCAAGAAGTATATATGCTTGTGCACTTTTTTACGATTCTGTGGGTTGGGGCTCTCAGCCTGGATTACAGGGGAATCTGGGCCCAACTTGTTTATGTAAAAGTGTAACATCCTTGATAATTCAGGATTAGATTATGTCAGTGTCTCACCGCAGAACCCCAGACCATGAGATCTGTTTGCTGTGTAACTGGTACCTTTGATGCTGAAATCTTGTTTACTGGGCGATGGATTGATTGGGTTTGTCGAGCTTGGGGGACTGGGGGGAAGGGGAGAATGAGGGGGGAGAGAAATGGAAATCCAAATACAATAGCTATGACCCACTCTAATATTTACTGGGGGGAGGGGGAATCCACATATTAAGTCAGCTCCATAGTTTCCAGACACCCTAGAACCCCTGATTCTCAGCAGCACGTCTAATGTATTCCCTGGTGATTCTGGGCATTAATTAGTTGTTTAATAGGAGTATGACTAAAAATGTAAAAGAAGGATTAGGAGCGTGAAGCGTATGTCCAGCTCCTTCCACACACTCGAGGAGGGAATGAAAATCATTCTGTATCTTATATTTCTCTAGGAGCCATTTGCATTTCCCACCAGCTGCTCACTTCAGCTGCACGGGTGCTGGGGCAGCATAGCACCCACAAGCTCAGCTCCGGCGCCTGCTCCAGCCCCCGACTGGGACGAACCAACATACTTGACTGGACAGACTCCAGACAGCAAAAGGGGGGAGTCAGGGCAACTGGACCCATTCATTCCATCCCCCGCTATAGGGTTTGCAACCCACTGAATCATGAAAGTGGGGGATTTGCACAAGCATATCCGTGGGTCTCTTCAACAACTCTCCCTCCCCTTTTCTGTCTCTCCTGCTCTGTCTCTGCAGCTTAGTACGTCTCTGATCCTACCTTTTCCTAGAGAGGGTTCCCACATTCTTCCAACAAGCACATAGTGAGGCCCATCATCGCTATGAGTGTCTCTTAATCTCTATAAAAAATGAAAACAAAGAAGAAGAAAAAACCAAAGTCAAAATCAAAGCGTGAGTCGATTTGCCAAGGTATTGGGATAGAAGGGAGTCGAGGAGAAGGCAGAGAAAAATCTCACTTTAAGTGTCATAAGCAGAGATCAAAAATATCCATTTCAGGCTGTACGTTTCCTCTAGACGTGATGAACTTTCCGGTCTTCTTTGACTTCGTGGTGGGGTTGGATTGAGAAAATACATTTTTTTCCGGCCATCCACAAGGTTTGAAAAATCAAAATCCGTACTAGTCAATAGGGAGAAAAAGGAAAATCGAAATTAAAATAGCATTTGGGCATTTTTCCCATTTCTCTCCCCCCCCCCCACCCTCAAATAAAGCTAGCATTTGCCTTGAGTTTCCACTGGGTAGAAGGAAAGAAAGTTTGCGTTTTCATGGATGTTATGTGTGGGTTAGCAATGGTTTAGCAATTTAGGTCTCACATCAGTTGCTTTCGTGGCAGAAGAGGATAACCCTTTCCATAAAATTAGTCCATCTGTCGACTGTTAGTAATTTCAAAGTAAAGGGATTTAGCACTCAAAACAAATTGAGTAAGTTTGTCTGTTTTTACTACTAACTGAAATGAATTCAAAACACAAGGTAATTCCAGAAAATGCCTAACCTTTCTCAGACTACCCCAAATCAAGCCAGCATCTCAACCCTGTGCAAAGTGAATTTGACTACACCCAAATTTAGCTAAGTTTGAAAACGGAGAATACTTACTAGTCCCCTCATCCCACCCCACCCCCCACAACAATTCCGGTATAAATCTGAGAAATTTTATTTCAAAGGATAAATGAACTCTTGATAGCGGTGGAGGAGAACTAGACTATTGGAAGGGAATGACAATCCTTCCCGGCCGGGTTGAAAATGGAGAGCCGTCTCTTGTTTGGGGTACCCAGAGAGTAGAGTGTTGCCCAGAAAGCACAGTTGTAGAAATCGAACGTCCCCTAGGACTCTTTATGGGCCCATCCCCAAAATATAAATGAACGCCATTCCCTAGAGATTGGAAAGATATTGAACCCTCCAATTGGGTGGAGACTTCACACCTAGATTTAGAACCTGTCCAAAACTCTGGCCTTAAAGTGAATGGGCGCCCAGAATTCCCTACTTGGTCCAGGCTAGCAGAATAGATGTCGAGAAAAAATACAATTAGTTTTTAGTGCGAAGGCAAAAACCGCAAATCCGCTTCTCCTCCATCCCACCTTTCTGTCTTTAAAATACTTTATTTATTTTATTTTATTATTGTTAGGAACCAGACTGAGTTTCGAAAGAAGCCCAACGTTGCCATTTAATATCATTTCATTCTTGTGGACACTTTAGCCTCATCATTTTTAAAAATCAGATATCAGTGACCTCGGGTGAACTTCTTGGGTGTACATACAGCAAAGGAAATTCTAGACTTAAATGAGCTTCTGAGTCTTGTCCATCGCAATCCCTTCATTAAAAGTGGTCAGGGCTGCACCACCACCACCCCCTTCGTCTCCAACCCCGACCATGGACATATATACACGTACACAAGCTACCTACTGTGATGTGAAAAACATTTTCTATTCTAGTCTGAGTTGAATTTGAACTAGTGAGCAGGGAACAGTCCTGCGCTGGGCAAAGTGACACGGCCCTCCCCTCCTCATCGTGTCCCCCCACCCCAACCCCGCGCTCACTACAGCCGCCTCTCTCTCTCTCTCTCTCTCTCTCTCTCTCTCTCTCTCTCTCTCTCTCTCTCTCTCTCTCTCTCTCTCTCTCTCTCTCTCTCTCCTCTCTCTCCTTCCCTCCCTCCCTCCCTCTCTTCCTCTCCCTTTCTCCCTCTCCTCTCCCTCTCCCTCTCCCTGTCCCCCCTCTCTCTCCGTCTCTCTGTCTCTGTCTCTGTCTCTCCCTGTCCCCCCCTCTCTCTCCGTCTCTGTCTCTGTCTCTCCCTTCCCCCCCTCTCTCTTCCCCTCTCTTTCTGTCTGTCTCTATTCCCCCCACTCTCTGTCTGTCTCTGTGCCCCTCTCTGTGTGTCTCTCAGTCTCTCCTCATTTTTCTTCTACACTCTCTTCCCGTCTGCTTCTCTAATTACCCCCCCCCCCATCCTCCGTTTCACCTTTAGTTCTTCTTGCTGCCTTGGTTTTCCCTTCCTGGCGAATACTTGCAGTCAGGTCTCACATCCCTGACCCCCGCTCCCAGCTTCACCCCACCCCATGCCAAACAAACACACACGCACGTTTTCTTTTGTTCTAAGTCTTCTAGTTTCCCCGACTCTATCCGCTTATCCAATAGGTTTTGCCCCCCTTGAGCTGACAAAAATAAATAAATAAATAAATAAATAAATAAATAAATAAATAAATAAATAAATAAATAAATAAATAAAGACAGTCATGTCTACCAGATGCTCTATCTACTGTATTTGGTCATTTCTCCTGTAGTCTATCCTGGTTTTCTAATCTTACTTATTCCACCAAACCCGCCCCCCTTCCCCCCCCCCCTCCCCCGTCCTTCTCTCTTCCTTGTTCTGTATTCTCTCTGCTCTGTGTGCGTAGGCGTGTGTACTTCTGTCTGGCTCTCCTTTTGCTTGTTTTATTTCCTCAGTTCTGTCAATCCCTCCTAGCTCTTTCTCCTTCTCTCTCCTCCTCCCCCGTTCTCTTCTCTCCCACCCACCCCCACCCCACCCACCCCTTACTCCCCCACTCTGCTCTGCTCTGCTCTCTCTGCTGCTCTCGGCTCAGCTCGCCTCTCTCGGCTCCTCTGTGGAGTTTTAGTTTGGTGGAATCTCTGCTGACGTCACGTCGTTCCCAATACAGAGACTGAGAAAGGGGAAGAGAAGGAGAGAGAGAGACAGAGACAGAAAGAAAGAGAGAGAGGGGGAAAGCTGGAGAGGAGCAAGCAGAAAGAAAGCCAGCAGTTGGGAGATCTCCGGATCCCAGAAAGAAAAGTCTCAACACCCTCGGAACTTTGTACTCTATTTGGGATCCCTTTATTTCTCCTGGCCCCGAGTTTCTGGTGGTTACAGGGAAGCCAGTACCTCGGATTGCTCAAGGCTTGCGGTGGGAGGCAAAGGACGTGGTAGGAAGCTCAACTGGGAGCCGGTAAGTGGAGGCCATCCCTCCTGCAGGGATGTGAGATAATGCGAGTCCGCGAATTTGTTCCACTCAGGCGAATCGTCCACTGTAGGTGATTTGTAGCAAGGCTCGCTCTCTCTCGCTCTCTCTCTCGCTCTCGCTCTCTCTTTCTGCAAATAGATCTTGCAAAACCCTTTCTCTAAGCAAAGCTTCACAACTCTTTCCTAAGGAACTGTGGAGGACTACAGAAGTGGAGGTCACGTATGGCATTTAAACCGATGCATCTTCCTTAAATCTATACACCATCTCGCTGTTAACAAATCCTGCGGCAGGGGGATTAGTATTCTAGAGATAAAAAGGGATAGACCAAAAGTTTCAACAGCTTAAAAAAAAAAAAGAGTAGCCACCTATCCCGCTGCTGCACTCTGGAAAAACAAATTTCCTCTTAACTAGCAATTAGTGACTTAGACAGCAGGCCTAACTAACAATATTACCTGGGAGACAGGCCCCTTTGCTAGGCAATCTATCATTACTTTGGGTTACAAATTATCTCTATTCTACTGACCAATTCCTTTTCTCTCTACACACCTAAAATTGTGCAGTCTGTAAATAAAATTTTAATCACTGCTATTTTTTTCTACCAAGTCGCAATTAGTAAAATTGTTGATTGTGCAATATGGAAAGAAATGCTTCCCTGTTTCCATTCTATTGCAGTCCTTCTAAATAATTTCTAAATCAAGTCATTGTAATATATTTTTGTTCTCTGTCCTGTAGGTAATTTCCTTAACTACAATAATGATTTCGAGAGAGACAGGATCAAAATAAGGGGGGAAATAGCAAAACTCAAAAATACTGAAAAATTTCTTAGCAATGTTTACTTAATTTTGAAAGATTTGTCATCCAAGTATATTACTTGACAGAAATTAAAATATCAAGTAAAATATTTTTCCTAGAAAATTCAAATGAGTATAGCAAGAAAGAAATAAGGAAAGACAGATGTAAGAGAGGAAAGATTTGTGTTAATTAGATTACACAACAATCTTACAATATTAAAAGGTTGGGGGGGTTAAGTATGAATAAAAAAACTTCATTTATAGAATGAGAAATTTTTCTTCCTGGAAAATAATTTCTAGTTATTACTGAGGCTTTTTTCTTTCATGTTCAGTGCCTTGGTCCTAAAACACAATGATATGAATAGGTTCTGGGAAATCGTTTTAAGTTTTATAGCAATCGAATCTTTCATTATTGAACTAACTATCCATCACTAAGTAATCAAATGCCTTTTTCTCATTCATTTGGTTTTTGGGATGTGGTAGTCTAGGTTTCTTGGTAGTCTAGGTTTCTTGCGTTTAGAGCTTTCATTATAAACTTGCTCAAAGATAACATAGTTCATAAGAAAGTAGAGTGGGTGTTTATTTATATTTTAATTAATATTTTACTTCCTGCTGTGATTTCCTTTTGTCAATTAACAGAAATCATTTCTATGTTTTGTTTTGTTTTGTTTTTGAAGGCCAACTTGTTTCTTTTGGCATGTGTATCTGTGTTAGCTAATATGATTCATAAGTTATAGAGACGACATTATAACACATTACCCTCCTTTTAAAACCTAAAACTGAAATAGAAAAAAAAAACTTAAATCTTGCTGAACAACTGGAGTCTGGGCACAAAAAATAAAATAAAATAAAAAGTTATTGTCTTTTCTGAGAGGGTGTCAAAAAGTTCACGAACTTTGGAAGTGGAGAACAACTTCCCTTCAAAAAAAGAAAAAAAGTTGCCCTTCTCAGTTTGTCAGATAATTTAGCCACCTGAGCCAGCAGTAAAATAAGGCGAGTGAATTTGTTTCAGGAACACAGAAGTAGGATCTGGGGGTGCCTTTTAAAAATGGGTCACCCTAAATAATTTAGCCAAAACCCAGCTACTACCAGGCCCTATTATTAAATGGGGCATACAATATAAATCCAGAGCTTCAGTCCACAAGACCATTATCTAAGTTGGGAGCTTAAAAAACAAGCCTTGACCTCTTTTTCAGTCCCCAGAGCCAGGTTTGGTTGTCGCTTTTTAAATTTTTTTAATTTTTTGTTTCAAGCACTGGGGCACTTTTGAAAAAGTGTGGTTCTTTGCTGACTTCCGATGCTTTGATTTGTTATGCATATAGTTTTAATTTTTTTTAAAAGCTAGTTCATCCGGTGACTATCTGTAGTTGTAACCCTCTGTGCTTTGGCCACCGGCTAATAATGCAGCCAGTTCAGACATTTAAAAAAAAAAAAAAGATTACCGAAATGATGATGACATGCAAATTTCCTCTGAAATTATCATAAGTTAAACATTTGAAGTCTGGACTAATAAAATCCCATCTGTGGTTACTTCATATCGAGTTAGTAGAGAGCTGTGATAATGAATTTTGTAATATCTCACGAACAGACATCTCAATCAGGGACTAATCCTGTGATTTTACTCCAGAATCACTAAATCTGGAGGCGCCAAACTGCTACTCGGCGGGCACCCTGGGCAAAGAAAAGGAAAACAGTTCCCCTGCCTGCGAGCTTGCCTGGCCCCGAGCCTCACTCCCTAACCTTTGCTTACCCAGGGACTAACCAACTTTCCCCTTAGACTGGTGACCTGTTAACTCATCCCCACCCCAACACACACACAGCTAAGTTCCTCTGGACAGTGAAATTAGCCCACAGGACCCCACTGCTGGCTCAACATTAGGCTTTTAGTAAAGAAGAAGGGCAAGGAATAAGAATAATAGTAAGTGGAAAAGGAGAGAAAGGAGGAGGAGGACTTCTGTGCCATCAGAGGCCAAAGAAGTAGTGTGGCTTTATGAGTTGCCTTGTTTCCCTGATCTCAATTCTCTCTATACCCTAGAAGGTACTCGAACCCTTAGGTGCCATTGACTTGTCTCCCCACTACAAAGCAAAAATGTAGAGATAAATAAATATTGGATCCAGAAACATCTCTCTCTCTCTCTCTCTCTCTCTCTCTCCTCTCTCTCTCTCTCTCTCTCTCTCTCCTCTCTCCTCTCCTCTCTCTCTCTCTCTCTCCTTACAAACCCAAGGAGCCCAAGAAGTATGCCCCTCCCCGTTTCTTCTTCTTTTCCTTCGTTGTTTCTCTTTTAACAAAATAATCTCCTCTAACTCACCAGTACCTGAGCCTTGTAGCTCGCTTCCTCTACTTCTCGCGTTTTGTGTGTGGCGAAAGGCCCGCCAAGGGCGCGGTCAGTTTTCTGTTGGCTCTACAGGGTGGCTGTAGATTTGGGACGACCTGAATTTCCGGCTGGGGGTGGGGTGGGGTAGCAGAAGGAAGATCTCTAACGAGGTTCTTTTCAAATGCTTCGAAAGCAATAAACACGCCCAAGAAATTTACTTCAGCTCCAAGCGCTGCACTTTCACTCCACTCTTACCTCACTCCCTCTTCTCCCTCCTCAGCGCTCTTAAATTATGCTATAAGGTAAATGAATGACCGGCTGAATATCTTCTGAGTAAGGCATGGCTAAATATGGAAAAGTTAATACCAATGGATTAAGAAGCCAGGGCCACAAGTTACTTTAGCATCCAAAACCCTCGCTATTATTACCAGGGTTTCTTTCCGTGTAAGAAGAAATGCCAAGGGAGGAAGGATGGGGGGGCGATCAGGGAGAGCTGAAAGTCAGTCCCCCATATGCTGCACTTTTATAAATAATTGGCCTTTTACAGAGCAGACCAGTCCTCGAAAGAGCCTTTCAGACGGCCCCCGCAGGAACGTGACTTTTTCGAGCTGTATGATTAGCGTCTTTTTGCGAGCGGTTAACCATTTCTAGACAGTAGCCAGCCCTGGTTCCAACTCTGAGTTCGAAGGGCTCTCTCTTACTCTGCAAGCCTGGATGGTGGGGGGTCTCTATTAAGAAGGAGGCCCGGAAGTCTATGCACATGTAGTGCGGAGGCTCCAAGCGAGTTCTGGGACCCTTGAACTCTAAAAAGCTTAGCCCAATTGACTGGCAAAGACAAGAAACCAGTTCGACGATGGCTCTGCGGGAATAGCTAGGCCCAGATCTACCTAGAGAATTGTCTTTTTGGCAGATTTGGCTAACGGACCACTCCTCACCTTTCCTCTTGTTCTTGTTTTCAGATAACGGGTGATGGAGACCAATTGCGTAAACTTGTTTCAGCTTGTGTGCAATTAGGTAAGAGTCACTCGATCTGAGACATGGGGGCAATGGGGAGAGGGGCTGAGAATCGGTTGAAGGAGGACCTTCTTGGGAGAGCCTTTCGAGTTTCACTTTCCAGGGAGAGGCAAGGGACAATGAGAAACTTGGTCATCCCCTTCCCCCCCACCCACCCCGGGCATCCTTTCTGGGTTTGGATGGGGAAGGAAGAAAGGGAAGTGAAAGGCCTTGACTCCTCTCAAAATATTCTGGTCCTCGAGGTGGGGTGAACTAATCGAGGAATGGGCGGTGTAAGGTCTTGGATAAGGAATCAGGAATTGTGCCACAATAACTCTAAGGTCTCAGTTTCTCCCCTCACCCTGCGGAAAGCAAGGTGATGATTGTAGGCAGGCTGCACTATAACTAGATCTCTGCTTTCTGTCCCTTTCTCTATCATTCCACTTGCCTCTTTCTTCCCAACTGCCCTTTCTTGTCTGCCTTTTCCTGCGACCTTGTGTGTGCCCTGCGTTCGTGTGCATGTGTGTGTGTGCCCCAGGCGTGCAGCCGTCAGCCGTTGAATGGCCTTTACTCCAAAGACTCAGAAATCAAAAAGGTCGAGTTCAGTGATTCCCCAGAGAGCCGGAAAGAGGCGGCAACCAGCAAGCTCTTCGCCAGGCAGCATCCCCAGTGCCAACGGTAAGCCCTGGGAGCAGGCAAAGCCAGGGCTGGCCAGGCCTCCTGAGCGCCCTCCCCATCGGCATCCCGGGGGCATCAGCCTCCAAGGCCGGGAGACGAGGCGAGGCTGCTGGAGAAGCCACAGGCTACCCCCTAGAACATGACAGGGTGGGATGAGGAATGCAAAACTACCTCGATTTCTTGTTAAACTTTAAATAATTGACATAGGCTTGCGTGAAAAAAAAATCGACTCTTTTCCCCCAATTATACTGTGCCTATGAGCCCATGAGAAAGCCTGCCTCTCTCTCTCTCTCTCTCTCTCTCTCTCTCTCTCTCTCTCTCTCTCTCTCTCTCTCTCTCTCTCTCTCTCTCTCTCTCTCTCTCTCTCTCTCTCTCCTCTCCCCCCCCCCCGTCGTCCCCACCCCCATCTCCGGGTTCTCTCTCCTTCATTCCCTTTCCCTATTTTCTTTAGACACAAACGAACAACCCCACCCTTTCTTGGCTACCTAGAAGAGCAATGGGGTGAAAAATGATCCAATAGCGACCTCTGCCGCTCATCAGCTTTCACTACATCGGCCCAGCCACAGGAGCTTTACTTAACAGGCGGCTCTTTTAAAGCCTGGAAACCCCGTTCAATGTTGAACTTTTGCCCAATAGAACTGGTCCCCCACCCTCACCCGTGGTCGAGTGTCCCTGAGCCTTCATGCTTCCATGCTTCATTTTTCCCCATGACTTTATAATGCGTCATTCTCCCTACCCCACCCCCACCTTTGTCCTTAGAATGAAAGTGATGTTCATGATAAGGGTGTTCTGAACGGCAAAGAATGCAGGTACCAGCTTTCAGTGTGGCATCCAAGCCTTGGAACCAGCAATAAACTGTGGTCAATTTGGCCGATCCTACAAGCCGTCAGTATTTTTTCATGGAGGCTGGGTGGAATCTCTGCCCGCCTGTTTTCTGGGGGGTCGAAGGTGTATTTCATTTGAAGAGCTGTCAGGCCTCTGTGCAAAAAGGGGGGGGGGGGGGAGGCTCCACCTATCAAACAAGCATTTTCTAACCGAAATTTGTCCTGAGGGAGGGAAAAATCATCTCCTTGGACCTAAAGGTTAACAATCCGAACGTAGTTAGCTTGTTCCTTCTTTGGATTTTCCAGGCGCCACCCTAAATTTAAGACGATATGAAGCTGTGCTCCTTTGATAGTACGAGGAGACAGAAGCCGCCGCCACCTCTGTCCCCCTAATTCCCTTTTTTCGGATTAAACTTTAAAGCTATGAATGTTCTGGAGGCTGGCGGAGTGAGTAACCCTTCCTCAGTGAAATAAACGGTATTCTTTCAAGGAAAGCAAACGTCACTTTCCAGCATTCCATTTAATTCGTGGAAAGCTTGATTTTCAAATACTACCAATCAGCAAGGGGGCCCATTATGGAATGGAGAAGGGACTTTAAGCTGAAACAATGTAGCAGGTATCTCCACTTGGCCAGTTAAACACTGACTTGTAAAGTGGTATAGGATTAACCCCATTCAGTTAAATAGGGGCAATGCAAAGATAACACTGAGTGATTTCTGTCATTAAGATTGTGTTAAATTCTTCTTCTGTTTGATAATCGGTCATAAAAATAAAATTATTAGACTAGAGTGTGTTTGGGATATGGTTAAAAATCAAGAGGAGAGATCACTCTCCATGAAAGTGTATGTGTTTCCTGTGGTGAACTGCCCCAGGTTCTACCTGAAGAGAACTATGGCCCTTTTCCAACTGTGCTTTGAGTGGCACGTTTTTCCCCTCTACAAATAATAATAATAATAATAACCATAAGGATATGGGGGAGGGGTCCTAAATTATATTTTTCCCTTTCTTTGTGATTAAGAGACAACAAATTCACACACACACGCACACACACACACATCACCTTCCTACATTAACCAAATGACTTCTAAGACCAGGTGGTCTTTATCAGAGTCTAGAGAAAATAGGAACCCTGCTAAGTGAGACCCAGGCCTCCCCGGCAGAAATTTTGTGAGCCCTTCCAAGTCTCCAGTATTCTGATAGGGATTCATAAAATTAATATCCATGCATAACACCTGACATGCTGACGTTTACTTTCCTTTAAAGAAACAAATGGACCTTGGGAGGAGGTAGCCATTAACTAAGAGGCTAGGATGTTATAATTCATGTGTGATTTTTGTTTGGATCTCTTTGGACAGAGGAGGGAAATTGTTAACCAAACATATTTAATATCATAATTAACAAGAGGCATGTGATTGGAAGTATCTGAAAATTTTAAATTGTTTTGTTTAATTTGTTTCAGGGGAGTTGTTCTTTGCATAGTATCCTGAAATATTCTTTGCATCAGGCTCTTTATTGAGAATAAAGAACTTTGGGAGTGTCCTCATTCTTTAGGACAGTTTGCTTTTAAAAGAAAAGAAACAGAAATCATTAGTTCACTTTAGTTTATTTGCTACCGCATTTATGAAATGAATATCCCACTTTTAACAAAGCTTGCTCTTCTGTTAGTGTTTTTGGAAATTGTCCTCAGGCAGCTAAGCATCAAAAATTTAAAGTCTGCATACTCTCAAGTATCCTGATTACCCCACACAGAATAATTAACTCCTCAGTAATATGCAGAAGGATAGGTCAAAATTAAAAGGATCTACATCTCTCTTTCCCCTATCTATTTTTTTAGACTGAGTAAAATATTAAGACAATGGTGAGGATATGCATGAATACCTATCTTTTCCAAAATTTATGCAAAAATATGAAGTTATATGAGCAAGGTCATAAAAAAATTTTTTTTGGAATGGCCTTTTGAGATGCTACTAAAGAAAAGAAAGCAGCAGGATTCTAAGGGAGAGCTGACAAAAGTAAGAAGGTGGGGTTTTGAGATCATTGGAAATTTAGGTCAGAACCTCTAGAGTCAAAGTCTTGGCTCTTCCATCTGGATGACCTTGGGCAAGTCATGTCACTTTTGTTTGTTCAGTAGTAAAAATGAGCAGGGGGATCAGATCATCTGATATCCCTTCCATCTTTAAGATTCTGTGACTTTGAAATAGTTCCAGTGCCAAATTCCAACTATCATTTATCATCACCAGACAAAGTCCCATTAGCATGAATTTCTGCTAGAATAGAAATTTTCAACAATCCTAAATGGTTTCAGGGATTCCTGAGGCAACCCAAACTCTTAAGCATCCTGCCTTTTAAACTGCAATGGCAATGGGTCTTTATCTAGCCTGGAAGCATCTAGTTATCTGGGAAATTCGAATAGTAGACCGGATCAACAGTAATGTCACCACCAATATTCGCCTTAAAACAAAACAAAACAAAACAAAACAAAAACTGGTAGCCTAAAAGGTGTTATTATAGTTCATTTTATAGTCATTATAGTTTATTTTAAAATATGATCTAACATATGCACTCTGAACTTTCAACTCGGTATCTTTTCTCATCTCCTTTCCTTATTGCCATGGTGTGATATCACTAATCCATTGGC
>NC_077232.1:249434657-249452157 GCF_027887165.1 Monodelphis domestica
TTCCCTTGCTCCAAGACCTTGTTATCACCCTGGCAAAGGAACGAAGTTGCCAAAGCTTAGGCAGAGAGACATCGAACAAGCATTGACTAAGAATGACCTCTGGGGTCCGAAATCCAGAAATTCTCAAAGTCTAAAATATAGACCTATATTCTTCCTAGAGAACTTTGACATTTCCTCTTCAAGACTGAGTCCTGCCATTAGCTAACCTTGTAGGCTTTCAGGGAATGGACCTCCAATCCAATACACATGACAGTTATTTTCCTGTAGAGTGAGGACCACTCTTCATTCTGATAACCCCATGAATTTGTCTTCCCACTCCCTATTCCCCCTTAGGGTTCAGAAACTGTAGTCTAAATTGGGAGAGCAAAACCCATCTCAGGTCGACTTCTAACCCTGCCTATCTGGGCTCATTACTTTGAACACAAAAGGAACGTAGGAGCAACAAATGCTAACGAGTGTGAAATTAAATAAGACTTCAGTACCAATCATCCTTAGTTAAATACAATCTCAAAACATGCCTGACCTCATGTCAGACATTCCATTTCTCTAACCGTATTTCTTTGGAAGAATTAAAAGAAACCCAACAGAGCCCACTTCCTAATGTTCCTGGGATTTGAACTCTCATACTAGCTTTCTCTTTTAATTCCCCCCATCACCACCCCCTCCCCAGTGATCAAGACTAGCACCTTTCTGCCTGCTAACTATGTCAGATACTAATTATTCCCAATTGCAAATTTCTGGGTTAGGAGCAGGAGATAGAAACAATTTGTACAATCATACAAATTAGCATCCAGTCCATAGTGCTATTAGAACAACTTCCCTTGTCCCAACCCACGTACATACATAGATACATGCACACACCACGCACGCTGTTTCTGGGCTCTTCCTTCATTTTAAATTTGAGGACCCAGAAGTCACCACAAAATGGCAGATCAAATTAATAACTTCTTCACACCCCCCCACTCCAGCCACCAGCTTATTATTTTTTTTTAATGAGAAAAGCTTTTCATCTCCAACTTTCCTCTGCTTTCCCAATTCTTTTCCTCCAAGTGGAAATTCAGTAGCCATAGCAGTGCTGTGGAACCTTTAGCAAAGTTCACTAAGAGGAGATGTGTCTAAATGAAAAAGGAGAATGGGAACGATTGTCTATAGTCCAAAGAAAATAAATATCCAGGCTCAGTTATCTGGATAATTGAGATTTTCCTTTTAATCCCTAGCCTTCCTATAATTTTTATTTATTTCCTTCTTTATTTGTACATGTGCAGGACAACTTAAAATCTTTCTTTTTTTAGGTAGTAGAGAAACAGGTAAACTCGATTTGTCCTTCCCTTGCTTTTAATCAAAGGACCCCCCAGTGCAAGCTTCTTGAGGGCAGGCATTATTTTCGTTTTTGGTCTTTGTGCCTCTAGTCTAAGCACTACTCCCGACATAGGTGATGAGAATAATACAATTTTGTTATTTATTTCTCAAGTGAATGGAACCATTCTAAATGAATTAACTCGGATACCTCCATAATAAATGAAAACTTTCCCCTCTTTCCATTTCCCCTCCCTTCCTTTTCTGTCTAGGAAGACTATATAGAATTATCATAGAATGTTGGAGTTGAAAGAAACGCTAGCGATGTTCTCTAGCCCAAAACAGATATTTTATAGATGAAGAAAATGATCATATTTCGCTGCTATTTGTCTTGGTGAAAAAACTATTGCAGAAACATAAACCAATTCTCTGTTTTACTTGAACGTGGGGGCTTGAAGTTAAGAGCTGCTTGATCTCCTAAAGGAAACAGCTAAGGACCTTAACTTACTAACCTAATACATTCCCCCACACACACACATTGATCCTCTCCTCCTTATACCCCAAACAAAACAAACTTAATGGCACTGGGGTTTCAGTCTGGAAGGAGGAGGGAAAAGAGGCAACTGGGATGATATATTTTTCATCCCTTGATGGAGTCCATTCCTTAAAGAGAGCTTTGGGGATGTGAGGTTTGGGGGGACCGCAGCTATGCAGAGGTTTAAAGAGACGGGAATATGATTAGTAAATACATTGTGCAGAATGAAGCTGGATTCATATTGACTTAGTTATAGGTCATCGGCTGGCGGTGCAATGGGAGGAAATATTTACTTTACACATATACTTTATGATCTTGGGGAATTAGAGGAAATTCAATAAGAAAACGTCTAGAATCATTTAAAACCCTTATTTAAAAGACTTAAGCAAATTAGAGTCTTATCAGATTAAAAACCACTACAAATGTAAGAGCATTGTCTTCATGGAAACGCTGTGGGGTCTGAGGAGATTCTTTGCCAAATCTGAGGGATAAAACACGTCATTTAAGCACCAGATAATGAGGAGAATGTAAATTAATTTAACCTTCTTTACCAACAGGCTGCCTAAGTAATATGTATAATTTAGTGATAAGATTGCAAGATAGAATATAGAGGCGAGTTTGAGCATCAGCTAATGGGGATCTCTTTTAAGAAGGAGGATGGGGGATCCTAGCAGGTGTGTGCTGTGGGTAGGAGATGGGGTATTACCGGCGAAGAAGGGGACAACTGAAATGAGAAAATAAACTTTAGTTTAAGACGTGTCAATTATAAAGAAAGACCCTTGAAGTGACGAAATTCTCCTAAAAGTGTGGATATAATTGTGGAGAAAGAGAAAAAGACAAGCATTCATTTGCTTTTCTGGGGTAATTCCTCCAGGTTTGTTTAAATGTGGGGGGTGCGGTGCAGAGGGGTGCAGAAAGGGCTTGTTTTCGGCAGTACAAAGGAGACACACAGGTTTCAAATATATTTGCAGTCTGATAGTTCTGCCCTTTTCCAGACTGAAATAAGTTTCCAAACCATGTGAACAAGGCCAGAGAGGCAGAATTTCTGAAGATACTCAGCTTTGACGCTGCAAATCATTGACAGTAACGTCAAACAAATACACACTCGGTGACGATAACACTAACTCCACAATAAAACAATCAAAAATGTAGAAACCCAAGGCAAGATTAGTTTGCGATCTCTGTGTGACCTAGGAAAGGACAAAGTTGTTTTCTTTTTCATTCTTTTTCTAATCAATTACTTGGATTCCTGTAGGAAATGTATGTATATATTCATCTATACATAACATAGATGTGATGGGTTATTACTTAGAGCAGTAGCACTGTGAATGTTCTGGGTCCCAAAGGGTTGTGTTTTCTCTTGGCTTTGTAAGTCAGTAAGGTTTTACATTACCTACCTCAGATCTCACTCCAAATTTTCCACCCTCTGGGATACCTCCCCTTTACCCCCCTGGACTTTTGGACTTATAGATCGCAGTTCACAGGATTAAAAAGGGGGGGGGGGGATGTGTGGGGGAGGAGGGGGGAATATAACCTGAAAAGGTTTTTTAATAGATATTGAAATGAGAAATCTGGGAAGTGTTTTTAATTGTGGGGCATTTATTAAAGCATATTCTATGTATAGGTTCAGTGTTGTTGAGTTTTTGGGTTTTATGGGCTTGAAGGTGATTGAAAATAAAGTAAACAGCCGAGTCAGACTTAAAGCAGAGGTTTCAGTGAGGACAGACTTAATACAGCATACAAGGAATTTGAAAGATCTAGGATATGTATCTTAATCAATGTTAAGTGGAAAGGATAAGCCTTCAGTCATTTGGCAAGCGCTAGTTTGAACTTTCCATCCTATTGTATGTTTTCTGGTGGTGGGGCACTAAAGGGAACACTTTCTGGGAAAGTAATCTGATGGCGAGTTTAGTGCCCTGCCATTTTTTTTTTCGTGTGAATGATTACTCTTCATTTCTACTCAAGATAATTTTTGTGTGACAGTCGGTTCGATTTGCTTCCAGATTTCTAATTTATCAGTAGTCTTCTGGGGAGTTCGTCTTTCTCGCAATTAAAGTCGAGAATATAAAGATTAAGGAAGTATCTGCCTGACAGGTGGAAAATTGGAATTGGAAATTTGAAGATTTGTGGCTATGATTTGTTGGGGGGGGGGGGCTTCCCTCTATTCTTTCCGATAAGAATCAACGTGGCACCCTTTAATGCAGAAAATTGTCAAGGTTGGCACTGATTTTGGAGAGGCACACAAGAGGAAGATGAAAATGTGTCGAGCCTATCTCTTCTGTCCTCTTTCTGCTCCCGTTGCCTTCTGAGATTCCCATATGTCCTCTCCTTCTACAGGGCAAATCTCCAGTTGTTCTAGTAGAACAAGATAGAGCCGTTTTCACCAGACAGGGTCCCTAACAGAACTGATCTGAAAAGTGAATTATTTAGCTCAACCCGACTCCCCTGATAGGTGCTGGTCTAGATAGACTCCCTTCCTCAACACAAGACCCTCCTGATTGGTGGGCGGCGACGTCATTTCTGCCCTGGGAGGCGGTTCCAGGGGAGGAGGAGGAGGTGGAGAAGTGCTGAGGAGGGAAGGGGCAGAATGACGTTTGTACCCTAGGAAGACCGCCTCTGGTTTTAAGATGTTAGGCCAACAGGGAAGGGGCTGAGCCGCTGCTCGGGTCCGCTGCTTGCTTGGGTGCTGTGAGCGAATCTGAGTGTGAGGCAGGGCTAGAGAAAGGGGTTTGTGCGAGTGTAAGTGTGCTTGTCTGTGAGTGTCCGTGAGCGTCTGTGTGTGGTGTGTGTGTATGTGTGTCTGTGTTCGGGGAAGGACTCTCGCCGCTGCTGCTGCCGCCGCCTCTTTGGATATGATTTCATCTACCTGTCCCTGTCACTCTTGACACTCCTCTGTCAGTGCTGCTTGCAAAGGGGGCGGGCAGAAGTCGTGCTTTTTCGGGTGATTATCATTAGGCTTACTCATCCGAGGGCTTCTTTTTCTCCCCCTACTCTTTCTTCCTTTTGACCCTGGAGCTGTCTCCAGAAGGATCCCGCTAAGCCGTGCTCTCCTTCCCACCCCACCCCCAGACCCTTCAAACCCCATGCCTCTCTTTTCTTTGGGATTGGGACACCTTCTGGGTCCGGCAGGGTTCTCCCACTGAGACATCCTGAAGAGCTCTCTCTGTAAACAGGGTAACTGACGAGTGGTTTCTTGGACCCGGCTCTTGCCACTGCCTCTGCTATCTATCTGTGTTTCGGAGCGCTTGGCGGGCAGCGGCGGCAGCGGCTGTGGCCCGGGACGGCGAGCCTGGAGGGCAGCTCGGAGCTAGAGGCTGTGGTCACTGGACTTGGGGGGTGGGGGGTGGGGGGTGTAAGGGCGCTTTCCGAAGACTTGCAGCGAGACGCTTGGCGTTGCGCTTCCTTTGGTCAATGAACTGCATGAAAACCCCGTTCCACTTGGAGCATCGAGCCGCAGGGACTAAGCTGTCTTCCTCCTTCTCCTCTTCCTCCTCTTCCTCCTTCTGTCACCATCATCAACCACCACTGGCCATGGCTTCGGTTCTGGCTCCAGGGCAGCCACGCTCGCTGGACTCCTCCAAGCACCGGCTGGAGGTGCACACCATCTCAGACACTTCCAGTCCCGAGGCCGCAGGTAAGGGAACGGGGCAGCCCTGCCTCTGCCCAGCTCCCCCAGGGCCCAGTCTTGCGTCCCAGTCTCTAGCTTCTAGGGAAGTCTACTCCTTCCCAGAGAGTCCCTGGTTGGCCTTACCGCAGGACCCCTGATCCGGGTCTCCAGCAGCTGGCCCCAGGGACTCCTCCCAACCTGCCCTGGGATTCCTCCTGACCTCCTCCTTACTTCCCCGGGATAGAACTGGCTGGGTTGGCGTGGAAAAATAACTTTGTTGTCCTCCGCCTACTTTAGAGAGCCTATTAATTGCTACCCGCCCGTTCCCTGAACCCTTATTTCCCTTCTGTATCTCGGGGTGCAAAATCCCACCCTGCAGTTTAGCAAAGGGTGGAAACGCCGCGTGCCCTGAGCTTCCTATGTGCCCTCTCCTTCCTACTTCGGCCCGCCAGGAGCTCCCGCGGCTGTGGGGAGGAGGTGGGCAGGCAGCTAATGACCTCTCCTAGAAACTCCTCACGAAGGTGACAGGATTAGCTCTGGAGCCGGGGGACTTCAGTGCAGGCGAGAGCCCAGATTTGTACAGTCCTGCGTAGCCTGGTGAAACGTGTCGAAACCTGCTTTTTCTATCCCGGGGTCTGAACGGCCCCTGTTTGTTTCGAGGCGTGTATGTGTGTGACTTTGGTGTGTAAACAGATAAATATGCAGGCACGTGCTCTAAAAAATGAACTAAGACAAACATGTAAATAGCGCGCCTTGTGCGGGGGGAGGGGAAGGGGAGAAACACACTCGCGCGCGCACACATAGACAAGCTACAACCATCTGCAGAGGACAGCTTCCCAGGACAACAGCCCAGCTCCTTCTTCCAGGGCGGCTTCCATAGAAGCGAAATATCCTGGTTGGGGATTTATTGTTGTTGGTGTTGTTTTTAGCCTGTTAAGGGTGGCGATGAACCGCTTCCTTTCTGCCTTGCTTTTGCAGAGAAAGATAAAAGCCAACAGAGCAAGAATGAGGACACGGGGGCTGAGGACCCATCCAAGAAGAAGCGACAGAGGAGGCAGCGTACCCACTTCACCAGCCAACAGCTTCAAGAATTGGAAGCCACTTTCCAAAGGAACCGCTACCCGGACATGTCCACCCGAGAAGAGATCGCCGTGTGGACCAACCTCACGGAAGCTAGAGTGCGGGTAGGCGAGACCATTAGTCTGAGAGAGGCTGCGGGTGGAGGTGGAGAGAAGGGTAATGGGGTTTGCTTTGGTCTAGGAGGCGGGGAAATGAAGAACTGTTCAAAAGGGGATGGAGGGAGATTGGGGAAACTTCAGTGCTTTGCCCTTTCCCCCTTCGCCTTAGCGGAGAGCCAGCCAGCCCTGCGTGTTGGAGCGTGTGCAGCACACGCAGCTAGCCCCCTTCCCCTGTCTTATGGGCTCCCATTTCTCTTTTCCGCTTTGCATTGTATTTCCTTGACGTTAAACGAAAGGTTAATGCTAATAAAAATCACTATAACCAGAGAAAGAGTTCAGAACAGGCTCAAACCTGTGCCGGCTTTAACAAGAAAAAGCTGTAAAATACACAAAGCTTGAACTCCTTCAGAAGCATTCGCTGCTGCCCTACCCAGTATTATTCTCTCTCTCTCTCTCTCTCTCTCTCTCTCTCTCTCTCTCTCTCTCTCTCTCTCTCTCTCTCTCTCTCTCTCTCTCTCTCTCGTTTTTTTCTGCCTCCCTTTCGACTACTTTCCTCTTTTCTTTCTTCTGGTCTCTCACTTGAGGTTTTGTTTTTTTGGTTGGTTGGTTGGTTGGTTTTTTCCCAGCCGCTCAAGGCTCTTTCACTTTCCACTCCCTATGTTTTGGGATTTCTGCTAAGAGTTCAAATACCCGGTTAATAACCTGCTCGTTTTCTTTTTAAAATCAGAGAAGAATTAGATTTTGATTTATTTAACTTTCCTTGCATAGGAGTCCCCCTTTGGAGTCTGATCCTAAAATCCTTCCAAAAATGATAATTAATATAAATTACAGGTCTTACCTTAAATGTGTAGCAGGATCAGCCTTTTTTAGGACTTTAAAAAAATGTATCCAAACATATATTTCCCAGCCGAAAAACTCCTTTTTAAACTGATCAGCCAAAAAAAAAAAGACAAAATGAATCTAAAAACACGTATATAGACGAGACGAGATCCGAAGGATTAAAAAAAAAATGTGAATATACAATACAGGCTCCGGAAAAATGAAGAAAAGATGAACCGTTGGCTAGTAATAGGAATTGAATTATTAATAGTTATACAAAAGGAGAGAGGGGAAGCTCCGACAACTCCAGAAACTCCAGCTGGAAAATAAGGCTAGATCTCCGTGCGTGTGTTGTACTTAAATATGCATGTATGTCTGCGTTTCTCAGTAAAATAACCTAAATGAGGTTGAAAACTGTTTTAGTTTAACCGTGCAGAGCCGAGAACTTGAGTTAGTGCTCCATTGTTTTGAGGAAGGTCAGTCTTTCATTAGCCCGCGTTTACAAAGGGCCAACTGCCTAGCACGTACTTCTGCCTGGGCAAAGTTTAGGCAGCCAGGAGTGGAAAAGACTACTGCGGTCCTGGGGTTTTAGTGAAATTCTAAAAACTTTTTCTCTTTTGTTTCCTCTCTCCCCACCACGGGGCCCTTCACTCACACACTGGGGCCGAATTAGACTAGAGCCCCTGCTTGTCTTCTGCTACGCCCTCTGCAAATACCTCCCTACTTCCCCAGGCCAGCTTTTCGCTGAGCCAAGTAGGAGCAGAGAGAGCTTTTTTTTATGGTAGTCGGGTGCAAAGAGGAAAGAGAATGAAAAGAAAACTGAGAATGCAAGAAAGAAAGGAAGAAAAAGAGGATTAAGTGGCTAGCCCAGTGGAGATCAGTAATGTAAAACATCACTGGTGTCAGGAATGAGTTCCCAGGGCCTAGGCCTCCCTCCAATCCACAAAACTGGCTGGCTGGGCCGGCAGGCGGCTGGCGGGTGGCTGGCGGATTGGCAAGCCAGATGTGGATTGGGAGCGGGGTTGTGCCGGGGCCACGGGTGGGGGCCGCCGTCGGCGAGTGCCCCTTCTGTGCGAGAAGTCCCCACTTAGCTAGACTGTGGAGGGTCTGGAGTTTGAATCCCAGAGCTAGGGAAAGCGTGGCCTATGCGAAGAGGGGGAGGGGTTGGAGAAAGAGCAGAAAAAAGGGGAAAGGCGGGGGGCGGGGGGGGGTGGAGAGTGTTGCGGAGAGACTCGCTCGGGGTTACAGAAGATCTCTCAAAGATCTGGGAATTTAACGAGCTGTCGGGGCAGCGGGCCTTGGCCTTTTATATGCTTGTTTTGCTGGGCGGCTTGTGGGGGGTGGGGGGTGGGGGGGAAACCTGTCTTGCTCAAGTTGCTACTGAACCAGGTTGCCCTCTTCTCTTTGGGTTAGGGAGTCCTCCGGCACTGGGTAGACAGTTGGGGCGAAGAGGAAGAGAAGTACTGATTGAAACCCACCCTTTCTTTACCTTCTCTCTCTTTTTTTTTCCATGGATCTTGAATGGGGGTGGAGAGAGACAGAGACAGACAGACAGAGACAGAGAGAGTTCTTAGTAGCTAAAGAAGACTGAGTTTTCAAAGTACAGGAGCAGGAGGGGGTGGGCATAGAAAGACAACTACCCACGGATTTCTACAGTCAGAAGAGGGACTGAATTAGGGACCAAGATATCAGTTAGCAGGACTTGAATTGTCTCTAGCCTGGCCGACCTCCCAGCAAAGATTTGGGTTCTTCAGAACCCCCTCCAACCATCCAGACAGCCCGGCTCAGAAAACGTTGAGTGTGTTTGTGTGTGCGCTTTGCAGAGGCCGGTGAGGCGGCCTAGGGGTAGGAGTGGAGGGTAAAAGAAGGGTAGCCGGTAAGTAAAGACAGCCAGGAGATGGTGGCAGGGGAAGAGAGACAGAGAAAACGGGCTGCTTTCCGTCTGCAGTGCTTTCTGGAGCCTGACTAATCTGCGTTCTTGTCTCTCTCCTCTCTGCCGCCTTCTTCGCACTTCCCGCCCCCCCCCCCGCCCCCTTTTTCAGGTTTGGTTCAAGAATCGCCGGGCCAAATGGAGAAAGAGGGAGAGGAATCAGCAAGCTGAGCTGTGCAAAAACGGCTTTGGGCCCCAGTTCAACGGCCTCATGCAGCCCTACGACGACATGTACCCAGGCTACTCCTACAACAATTGGGCTGCCAAGGGCCTCACTTCAGCTTCCCTATCTACTAAGAGTTTCCCCTTCTTCAACTCAATGAACGTCAACCCCCTGTCCTCACAGAGCATGTTCTCCCCGCCTAACTCCATCTCATCCATGAGCATGTCGTCCAGCATGGTGCCCTCGGCGGTGACTGGCGTCCCGGGCTCCAGCCTCAACAGCCTGAATAACTTGAACAACCTGAGCAGCCCCTCGCTGAACTCGGCGGTGCCGACCCCCGCCTGCCCCTATGCGCCGCCGACCCCTCCGTACGTTTACAGGGACACGTGTAACTCTAGCTTGGCCAGCCTGAGACTAAAAGCGAAGCAACACTCCAGCTTCGGGTACGCCAGCGTGCAGAACCCGGCGTCCAATCTGAGCGCCTGCCAGTATGCGGTGGACAGACCCGTGTGAACCCCGGAGCCACCAAAGCGCCAATCCAGAAAGCGAGCGGGCAGGCGGGTGGGCGGGCGGGGGGCAACCGATTTTTAAATACTGAATGGGAAAATCCCTTCCTGGAAAGACTGAGAATTCTACTAGAAAGTAATGGGCACGAAAGAGACAGGGAGCGAAAGAGAGAGAGAGAGAGAAAGAGAGAGAAGGAAACCACTGAAATAAAGAGCGCTCTTTTGTTTTCGAAGGAATTTCCTCAGTTTCTGACATCTTTCACTAAAAGTATTTCCGACAGTAACAAGGACATATATATAAATATATATGGACAAATGTTTGACTGGATATGACATTTTAATGTTACTATAAGCTTGTTATTTTTTAAGTTTAGCATTGTTAACATTAAAAATGACTGAAAGGATGTATATATATGGAAATGTCAAATTAATTTTATAAAAGCAGTTGTTAGTAATATCACAACAGTGTTTTTAAAGGTTAGGCTTTAAAATAAAGCATGTTATACAGAAGCGATTAGGATTTTCGCTTGCGAGCAAGGGAATGTATATACTAAATGCGACACTGTATGTTTCTAACATATTATTATTATAAAAAACATTGTGTGAATATCAGTTTTAGAATAGTTCCTCTGGTGGATGCAATGATGTTTCTGAAAACTGCGATGTAAAACCTGCCCTGTGTATAACATTTCGTACTATATTATTGTTTTACTTTTCAGCAAACATGAAAAAATGTGTTTTATTTCATGGGAGTAAAATATACCGCATACATATTTGTCTGGATTATTTTTCTCTTAATCTGCACATCTGCAAGTGCTTCCGAGAATGACTTCTAATTTAAGTCTCTCCCTTTGCCTGGTTTCACAGAGAGTGCAATATTTTCTTTTCTTGGCAGGATACAAATAAATCTTCGTTATTTACCTGAGATGGAAAAAAAAAATCTAAGTATCAGTCACATAGTGAACAAGCCAACAACCCAGTCTTCTTTTGGGTCCTTTCCATTCTGTTTTGGTCTAAACCCACAGAATCCTATTACTTCTAATAGAAAATGATGGAAGTGAGGAAAATGAGAGAGAGAAAAGAGGGAGGGAAGGAAGGCAGGAAGGAAGGAAGGCAGGAAGGAAGGAAGGAAGGAAGGAAGGAAGGAAGGAAGGAAGGAAGGAAGGAAGGAAGGAAGGAAGGAAGGAAGGAAGAAGCAAGTATAATTTTGCATGAGTATCATATTCAATTCTTAAAGGGAAAATGGTAAGAAGGAAAAATTTATCTGAAAAGAGTGTGTATACTATATGCAATATATATGTAGCATATATATTATATGTATCTACTTGTTGACTCGTATATATGTATGTGTGTGTGTAATGTGAAACACATTTACAAAGAAACATCTACTGTTCAAAATATTTAGTTCCCTAAGTTTATGTTTCAGGTTTAAGTAGAGAGATCCTTCATGTAATATTGCCTCGCGATTTCCAAATCCTTTGGAGACATTAAAAGAAACAAAGACCATTTCAAATAACCGCAGCCCTTTAGTTTCTCAAAGAACCAGGAGGTTGAGAGGTTAGGTTGAAGTTTCCTGAGTCTTGTAGAGCAATATGTCGTTGAGAGAAAGGTCACGATCCCTATGTTTTGTTTTAAATAATATTGACCCATTAATTCTAAACCTGCTTGTTCGTGAAATTATACAGGATTATAGTTTGCAAGCTCCGGGACAATGAAGCAAATCAAGATGAATTACAGCCCTGGCCCTCCCATCTTCTGACATCTGAACAGAGGAATGAGGTCGGCCTGATGTTTCAAAGAATTTAAAATGAACTCTTGCGCTTTAATATATATACATATATACATATATATATATATATAAAGTGTAATTTCGTAACAAATATTATTCATCCAGAAGAATTAATCATTGGTCCAAAAAAGATTGGCTTGATTGGGGGGAGGGGACAGGAGTTCCATTGTAGTTTTGTTTTGTTATTCTTTTAGCCTTCTTCCCTCCAGAGAAGTGATTAGAGGATCAGCACATTGGATGGTAAGTGAGGGAAACAAACCCCAGTCTCTGCTTGGTTTTCTTTTTCAGGGAAAACTTGTGTTTTTGTACTTGGGTTACTTTTATCTGTCTAAAACTACCTATTGGCTCTTTGGATGGTGAAACCGAGGCTTTGTTCTGCGTCGAATTTCACTGCCACTTAAAGAAAAAGGTCACAGATAAATGTCCCCGTTTAGAGATCAGTGCTCGATGCACTTTAACTTTTTTTTTTTTGAGGAACTGCTGCCAATCTACAGACGAGATCACGCGGTGGTGGGGGCAGATAGGGGCCCTTTGGACAAGGGGTCACCTCCTTCCTTGTTGTTCTCTTGAGAGCAGTGGAGAGGAAAAGGGTCCACACGGGCGGACTTTGGCATCAGCCGCCGCTAACCTATCCATCTGGGCCTCCCTGAGAGAGTGCTTCGGTATCAGTGGTCAAGGGGGGAGGGGAATTACGGAGAAAAGAGAAGGAAACTGAAATGGTAAAGAGACAGGGGCAACCTCTACACCTCTATGGTGGCTAGGATAGTTGGGAGGGGGAAGGCGTGTTAAAGGAATGGGAAGAGATGACTGGCCCTGAGCGGGAGGTTGGTGGAGGAAGGGGGTGTTAAGGGAGGCTTAGTCTTAGTAGCCTGGGAAGGAGGTAGAGAATGGAGTATGGGGGCTTCATCAGAAGAGTTGGCGTTTCTCTAGCTGATTTAACCAAATAAACAGTCACCAATCTGCAAGATGATCATGCAAAATGGAAATTGGAGTTGGGGGAAAAGTCGTGATATCCTCGCCTGGAGTGGCATGGATTGGGGGCGGGGACTATCTGTAGCTTGGAATCCCCTTCGTCTGCGCCCTGAGTAAGCCCCTATTCCCCTCCTCCTGCCCAGCCTTCATGTCCATTTCTTTGACCTAAGGAGAGAGAGAAATGTTGGGTTTCTGTGTTATGGGGTTCCGGTTCTTTCTCCCTCTCCTCAGCACTTCCCCCCTTCCCCACGCCTCTGATCCTTTCTGCAGCCATCACCACTGCCACCAACTCGGTTCCACTCAATCGATTTTTGCTGCATGTCAACACTTATTACCGGTGAGTGTGAGGGTATTTTCTCTCCCTCTCTAGGTCTCTTAATGATTTCTGAGCTAGTTGTGTATTAAAGTGCTTAAATGATCTATAGCATGAAAGTCAACCTGGGTTCAAAGATGGCAGGCAAGCCCACGCCACTCACCTCGGCCTCTCTACCCCTCTCCACCTCCAGTCTCTACGTTAGCCAGTCCCTTTTCCTTCCAATTTTTCGAGAAAAGAATAGTAACTCAGTTTCTCTCACCTGTCAAAGGATCACTTTTCCACAGGACTTCTTTGGCCCAGGTCTTTGTCTTCTTTTGCTTTAAAACACAAAATAAAACCCCTCAAATTTACTTGATTTGAAATTCACCAAATTAAAGGTAAAATATTATCCACTTTTTGCCTAAATTGTTTCCAAATAATACAGATATCAGCTTGCTTGTGAGCCGATTAAATTTTTTTTCCCCTGGATGGTTGAAGGTTGTGAAGCAAAACCCCACGTTTGTGGTACTTGTTAAGAGTTTCTAGATTCAAGATGCTTTTAGATGACCATTTTAACCCACTGATTCAGCTCTTCTTACCTTCACTGTCATCCCTCCACTCCCCATTCCTCCAGCTCAGACTCTCAGTTAAATCTGGGAACGTTTCAAGAAATGCAAAAGGGTAGAGAGAAGGAAAAAACCTAATGCGGGAAATGAAACGGTGTTTTAACTCTCAGTTCTTAACACAACCCCCATCAATTTAACCCCCTGAAGTACAGCTGACCTTTTTTTTTTTTTTGAGGTAGGTCTATTAAAAACAGTGAAGATCTCAGTGGCTGGCTCCAAAGAGCCCCCCCCACCCCCCAGTGTGAATAAACACTGCTGTCTGGCTGCCAATACACATCCTAATCCACTAGCACACCGGCAGTCCCCCAGCTCTCTCTTTCCAGGCTAGGAGATCTGGGGATTCGCTCTGCAGAACAGGTAGGATTGCTCCCGCTTTCTGGATCACTCATATTTTTTTTTAAGAGGAACAGGAAAATTATGCTTTCAGTTGAATCAGAGGTCTTTATGAATATAAACTCCTATTGATTTATTTCTTTAAAAAAAAAGAAAAACTTCATCGAATCTAAATACACAACTATAAAGGAGAAAAGACCTTGGCAATAGGAAAGAACTTAAGGAAGAAGAAGAAAATGAAGAAATCTAGTAGTATTTCTGTATGAGATCCTTTTTAAAATTCTGTTTTCCCCGACACTTGCAGGTCTGGCAATTATAGTATAACCGAAGCAGACTAAACGGTAATTCAAGATGGGATTTTGAAGAGCAGTTTAAGTAGAAACACGTTTGTAAGCACATAATGAATTTACCTTTTTCAGATTAAAAGGGAGTGGGGGTAGATGAGAGACCATGTACTCAATGACTCCAGCAAGAAAGTATCTGAAAGTCATAGAGGTTTATTTATTCTCCCCAGTTCTTCTAAACTCCCTCCCCCAAAGAAACACTGTCTTCTCATTGTTGGTTTCCTATCTGTGAAAGATAGAACTCAGGAGTCATTGTGTTTGGGATGCCTAACTTCGACTCACCTTTGCTCTGAGTATTTTACGTGTTTTATTCAAATATTTATTTTAGATCCAATTGGAAGATTTCAGAAAGCAAGGAAGAAAGGAAATCTTCTGTGGGAGGAGATAGTTGGCTATCATTTCTGCTTTGTTGTGGTTTTTGTTGTTGTTTTTCCCTAAACTATGACTCCATGCCATAATAATTTGTTGAGTATCTGGCCTTACAAAATGGCAGCTGCAGTAAAGAACGGTTAACTGAGATTGCAGCTCTTTGTGGGAGTGTGCAAAAGAAACTTTATGTGCTCTTTTAAAAAATATAAGAGGCATAAAGTAAGAATGAGAATTTTGAGTTGTTGGGGTGGGGGGGGGGGAGCAAGGGGGTTGTAAATCTGCAAGAAAGTAGACTTACTAGCCAGGGGATCCCAGAGCTTGGTCTAGAAAAGAACTCAAAGGTTGTTGGATACAATTTATCATTTTGCAGAAAAGGAAACTGAGGCCCAGGGAGGGTAAAGTCCAATTACCTTCCCAATCTCCTTTTGCCCACAAGAAAACCAAGGCCCAGCAAGTTTGTTGTTTTTCCAAGGTCATGGAGATAGTAAAGAGCACTACTGGATCCTAATCCTTAAACCCATTCTCTTGTTGGTTTTTTCTCCCCCTCAAAACTCCTTAAAATAAAATCCTTCTTTTTCTACCTAGCAGTATGACTATAAAACTGAAAGGGAGGATCAGTTCATCTGCTCCGGCAGTGTGGCTCAGTTTAAATGAAGCCTGTGCCTCTCCAGCGACTGCTCATTTTCTGTCCACAGCTAGGACCTGCATCTATCCAGAGCTAGCCAAATTGATTGTTCTATCTTAGTCACAGAGAAGAAAGGGAGCAAGATCTTTTTGGGTTTTGTCTCTAGTGTCTTCTTTCTTCTGTCCCAGCCAGCAAGGCTTGATATTGGTAGTTGAATCCCCAAGTCCATTCGGGACTAGTTTTTCATAGTTTCACAACTCACATTCCCTCCCAGGAAACCGACCTTCTTCGTGGAAAGATTGGCTCCTTCAGTGGAGCCATACTCCATTCTCTTGGCTGCTTGTATGTATGGCTGCTTGCAGTAGAGACTACCCTGAGTATTTTTAGCTGCTGTCTTGGAGAAGGCGCAGGAGTGGGGGTGGGGAGATTGGGAACACTAGGACTGGGGAGGGGGCTGGGAGATGAACAGCATCAGAGTTAAATCTTGGGAGACGCTTTGATCTGATAAGGCAGAGTCTTGTTTATCTGCCTCTCCAGAAACAAACCGCTTGTAAATGTTTGGCCTGACTCTCTGAGTCAGGGGGCTCCCCCCATCTGGAGCTTCACCCTACCCAACTCCCGGCTTCTTCTGGGGGAAGGAGTGAACAAGAGATTAGGAACGCTGCGGACCATGAGAGGGCAGCGTTTAAAATTACACAACGAGGTGGTTTCTTTACCTGACAACCAGTCCAAACATCTCATTTAACTGCTGCGCTTAGAGCCGGAGGAGTCCTTGGAGACCATCGAATCCAACCCCCTCTTTATACAGATGAAGAAACTGCAGCACAGAGAAAGTTGAGGGACTTGCTCACAGTCACACACACAGCTAGTAAGTGCGTGAAATAGGATTTGAATCCAGGTTGTCCTGAGTCCAAATCCAGTGTCCTCTCCACTACGTAGGAATCGGATTCTTCGCCTGATATTCCTTTGGCAAGACTCTCCTCAAACTCCACTTTTATTCCAAAGGGAGTAACTTGCTTTTGTTGGGGAAGGGTGGAGCTGAATTGAAGAATCCTAGTTTCCCCAGACTACTTTCCGAGAAAGAGACAGAGGGGCCCTTAGAGCGCAGTCTAAGTGTTTAAAAACTAAGAGTCCAGGACAACCCGGCGCACGCCCGCTTATATAACCCCATAATATGAGAATGTGTCGATATACAGAAAATTGCAAAATAATATGACGAGGACCCCCCCCCCAACCCGACACTTGTGCCACTCTCCTTCCCTCCCCCGCTTCTCCTGCCCGTCCCCAAGCCTTATTCCTCAGTCAGATGGTCTGCCTGGCATCATCTCCTAGCTTGCTCTTGGGCAGGAGGTTTTTGCCTCCCCTTGGGCAAAGCGCCCTCCTCTCACATTTATTCCCGGCCACGCCTTTGTCCCGAGCGCACGTGCGGGGCTCCCCGAGTCCGGGCCACTCTGCCTAGGCTAGCCCCGCTTGCCTGGCTGGAACTGGCCACTGTGCACCGACCCTAGCCTGCGCCGTGAGGCGAGGCGAGGCTCTTCGTGGGCGGTCGGCACTCCTCCTCCTCCTGCAGCGCCGCCACTGCTGAGGTCCCCACAGCGGCCTTTCAGGGCCCCAGAGCGCTCGGCCTCAGGCTTCCGGGTCCGCTGAGCCGCGGACTGCTGCTTGCTGAGCGCACTGCAGCCAGAAACGGGATCCTCGGGGATCCGGACGCGTCCTACTGGGCTTGGGGGAGGCTACGCTGGAAGCTCAGCCTCACCCCAACCGAGCTTCCTACTCTCCTGGCAAGTACAATCCGGGTCACAGAAAGCAGAAAAGCGTCCCAGTGGATCAAAGAGGGAGAGACCCGGTAGATGAGCCTCAAATCTGTTCCTTCAGGCAATCCAGTCCCCATTTATCTTCATTCACTCTCCCGCCTTCTTCCTCCCCCGCCGACACCCACATAAATGCATATACCTTGAATGGCACTCCCCTCAGGCTCCCCTGCCTGCCTGGCTCCCAAGTGCTGTTGAACATTAACTTCTCAGAGCTATAGTGTAGGGTAAAACGTTACATATAAAAATGAATCATCTATCAGATTCTGGGCAAATGGATCCATAATGTAGGGATGTACTGA